>NW_021637619.1:0-285581 GCF_004799145.2 Neltuma alba | reverse complement strand
TGACAAAAGTTTTGGTATACTCCCAGCATTTTCATATTAGGTATGTATATGGTCCATCATACCCTTGAATAAAAAAAGAAGTAACTGTTGAATAATTATTGCAATAATATAATATACTTCCTAAATATTAGTTAAGAGGTTTATTTTGGTTCTAATTGAAGTAGACCTCTCATTTTTTATTCCAAATTTATAATTTTTCACGAAATTATCTCTATTTTTATAGGCATTAATATCCTTCTAGTAGAGGCAATCCTAATTACACAAATAAAAGGAGTTTTCGTCAATGAGTGTAGTTTCCAATGCCAGTGACTAGAGGGGATATTTCAGGATAATCAACACCCATTTTTTAACAAATAACTAATTTAATTTTCTTAATGTATGTAAATTACTTATCTAACTCGAGTATTGGGGTGAGGGAAGTATATTGTACTCCCCCTGATCCATATTATAAGACGTTTCTAACTAATTTCCAAGTCCTAATAAAAATAGTTAAAAGCATTGATTTGTCATAAAATTTAAGAGATTTCTAATATTATCCTTATTAATCACACTAAATTCCAACATCATACTAATTTTTTTCTCTCTCACTATCCTTATTAAATATGGGCATATATGGGAAGAAATATTTAATGCTCATTGAAACTATCAAAAATGTCTTATAACCAAAAATATTTTTGTAAGATTTTTTTATATACAGACACACAGACAGAGATGGGAAAAAGAAAGATGAATCAAAACAGCAATAGATGAAGGGGTAGAGAGCAGAAGAAAAATTATACCTGTAGCTCTTGAGTGGCTGGTATGACTTCACAAGGTTTCCATTTGAGTATAGGTTCTTTCTCCTTCCAATTACTTGCCTCGTGCTTAAACAACAAAAATATTGAAAATTAAAATGGAAGTCATACTTTTGCTGTGGGGAGGGGCACAATGGAAGTCATAGTTAAAATAAGTGAATTTAAATACAGCATTAAATTTGCTTATGTATCCAATCAGTCATCGATATATTATCAATGAATTTATTCGTAGTGGCTTCCATGGCCAAACATTACAGATGGGTGTTTTATTTAGAGATATATATGTGACAATAATGTGTAATATAATAGCATTTTTTTAATTAACCGAATCTTAACTCAAGATAGACTCATTCAAAACTATAACATTTAAATATTGCTATTAATAGATATCAAAATATGAAGACAATAAGGAAAACGTCAAGAGCAATCTGTGATAAGCTGATAGCCTTACAAAACTTTTAGTATCTTCAAAGCAAAAGTGACCCGCCTGTTCTAGTAGCATGTTCTCATAATCCTCTTTAAACTGTTTTAATCCACCTAATTAATCAATAAAAAATACGAAGAAAAAAATTATGAACTAAAAGTTAATTTGGGATGTTCTCTATTGCCCAAAAAAAGAAAACATCCCTGCCTCTTAAAAGTATGCCGTATTTGTACTTCTCTCGACCATTTAAATTAAACTAGAAGATTTAAATCTTCTTTTGATATATTTTATTTTGAAAGCAACATAGCAAAAAATATATACAATTTTCCAACACCATTGAAAATGATTTTGAATAAAAATAGAATTAAATAATAAGATAAAAACCATCTAATATACAGCCTATATAGGACATGCAGTACCGATTGAACAGCGTATTGTGGCCTTTTTTTTTCCCACCCTGTTTCCAAAAGAAATCAAAGACGAATACATTATTCTTGACTTGTGAATAGCGTAGTTTCTTGTAGATTTTAAATAATTGATATAACTATATTGATCGTTATGGAAAGGATCATATTTTTTTTCCAGAGGAAAATAGCATCTTGACATTAACAAAAGCCTCTGGAACTGAAGCAGCTTCATGGAATCTAATATTCCTCCATATATGTGTCGTTTTCGATATTTTCAAACCACTATTTTGTACTGTTTTAAGTTTTAAACGTTTGATTATTGTACATATTATTCACATCAACGTTGAACAAATTCCATAGTCTCTTCCTAGTGATAGAACACACATATACATTATATCGAGAGAGAAAAGATACCTTGTACTAGCATAATCAAAGAGTTTGCCCGAAGCTGAAAATACTAATAGAGCAATCTCAGCCTCACAGAGAGTTGACAGCTCCATAGCCTTCTTGAATAGACCTTTCCTTCTCTTTGAGAAAGCCACCTGCCTCGCAGCTACGTTCTCGATCTTCTTTATTGCTATCTTCCTTCTCGTCATTTCAACCAATCTCTCCTTCAAACTAAAACCAAGTTAAATCAAAGAGAGAGAATTAGGGAAATCTAAAGATTTAATCCAGTCTCAGACAAAATTAATTACGCAGAGGAATATTATCTGCGTGTTAAACGAAAAGACAAGCATAAAATGAAGAGAACTTGGATTGGGTGTAGGTGGAGAAACAAGATAAAAGAGTTTGAGGCTTGGATAGGATAGATTAGGAAGGATAAGTGCAGATCTAAGTAAGAAATACAGAGAGAAGGGGAGGTTTCTTCTTGAGAAGAAGAGCGAAGTGTTGTTACCTGCAAGAACATTCTGAAATGTGATGACTGAAGAAAGGATGAAAGATAGATAGAGTCTTGGCGAGCAGGAAATTATTAAGGAGGAGACAGGCTTCCCTAAATTTAAAAAAAAAAAAAAAAAGGAAAAAGGAAGAAACCCTGCGGTGGGTAAATTGAGTGCATTAATTGCAGCTTTACACATGGGCACACGCACACGCATTCGCTATTTACGCCACGAGTTTGGGATCACTAATTCACTAAAAAAAAAAAAAAAAAAGCTACTCTACTCCTCATGAAGAAATTTTTTTGTCAAAACATCGGTAATTTGTAGGGTATTTAACGATTATTTTCTATTTTGTGAGCTCTTATTTAATTTTTATTGAAAAAAAGAGAAAAGAGAGATAACAGGTAAGAATGATTTGTAGATAAAGAGAAATAGAAAATTTTTATGAGGGTGTGTTTTTAAAAATTTTATCCATAAATACAGTTTTTGGTATGTGAGAATAAGTTATAAGTAACTTATAAAAAAACATGAGTAGTATTATATTTTGAGACAAAATTCTCTTTACATATTTTATTTTATATAATAATTACTACTAAAAATAAATTGTGTTAATTATATTTAGTATTCTAGTATTTTGTATGGTATTTAGTATCAAAAACTTTTTTTTTTTTTATTTTTTAGCATTTTAAGTTTTTTTTAGTAGCTCCTAATGTTCTAAAATAAATTTTAGTACAATTTTGTATCTAAAGCATTTTTCTAATAGCAAGTAGTACTCTCTACACTTATGATACTGAATCTTATTAAAATATATATTAATTATGGTGATAGATACACCAAAAATTATTTTAAGATACTATATGTTATTGAAAAATTATTTTAGAGTGTTGGAGGAGGGAGCGAGGGAGGAGGCATTTGGTTATTCTTTGAGCACATTGTTCATCCCTCCTGTGCTATAGGATGCATTTTGAAAAATAAAAGTTTAAATTATAAGCTGCCTAGTAAGTGCAACGGCTCATTGGGACAGATAAACAATAAACCCCCTTAGAAACATATAAGAAGTTTTCTCCTTGTACAACAAGAAAATTCAAAATTCTGTCTTTGTATAGAATTATGATGTCAAATAGATTCATAAAATCATCAAATCCATTAGACTATGATTTAAATTAAATACTTTTTTCTTATTCTTTCCTGAAAAAGAAAATCACTCGTATTTGCAACCTCACGACTAAGCTGGATAACTCTCAAATAACTCAAAGGAAAACAAAACCTTTAATTAGGCATTTTATTTCATTTATTGAGGGGTCTCTTCCCCTTTTCTTGCCTGTCTATTAAATTATAAGCTATCTCTGGTAATTGTTGGAATATTTTTAAAATGAAAAGATGTGTTTTTGAAAGTCATGTTCTTATATAAATTTATTAATTAATAAATTTATATGAGGGGTTATGTCTTCATATAAATTAATAATTTATTTAAAGAGTTGTATTCTCACATAAATTAATATATTTATATGAAAAATTGTGTCTTCATGTAAATTAATATATTTATATGAAAGGCTATGTAGGTAGTTACAATACTAAAAGACCCTACATATTAAATACATTTTATTTATTAAATTATGTTAGTTCATGAACCAACATATGGGACTTGTATTTAATAAAGTATTATTTCAAAAGGCATCTCTTCAAGACATCATTCTATGGTCTATATAAACCCGTCATCATCACTTCATTTGGATACACACAATTCAAACACAAAGATCAAACTCACTGCCTTTGTCTTTGAGTGAACATAGAGATAGAGTCAAATTATCACCTTGTAAAGGCCATTGTTTTATTCGCTTGAATCTTGGAAGTGCAATCTATATTCAAGAGTCTTCATTGTATCGTGAAAGAAATTTGCCAATCAACCCCACTTGCATCCTATAAGATAAGAATAGGTAGAGGCGAATTAAGCCTAAAGGAAAGTACTGTCCATACCTTGAAGACATCGTACACCACTTTCTTTTTCCTCTCTTCTTCTTGTACTCTTCACAAAACCATCCCTACCAGCAGTAATAATATTAGATGATTTTTTTATTTTATTTTTATAATTTTAATAGCGACTTCATTTCTCTTTAATTTAATTGAAATGTTACAATATTTTCAAATCAATTAAAAATTTAACAACTTTTTTATTTTGGATAAGAAAGTGGATAAATGACGAGATGGGAACACTTCGTCATTTGAGGGGAAAAAACTAATTATAATTCTTTCTAATTGATAATTATGTCAGATCATATTAACAATTAATATTAAATAAAGTGAGTATTAAAGTATGTATAAAACTATTAAAGTTATTAACAATTTTTAGATAAGATATCAAATATTATTTTCTAAAAATCCCTCTGACAATTCATATATTTTTGTCCAATGTTGATGACTGAATATATTAAATTTTATTATGTTTGATGTACAGATATTTTCTTATTGGAAGCAATTCTATTTGAGGTATTGGCAGACAATTCTATTTGACAGTGTATTAGTTTTAAGAGATAGGATGAACGAAAAAATTTACATATTATACTATCAAAAAAACACCAGGCACCGTAATAAAATGTCAAGGGTAAAAATTTCATTAATTTTTCAAAACGGGGCAAAAATGCTATTTTTGTTGACTAACCTTAACATCCATCACTTTTTCTTTTGTGAATCCCACTAAGCATACACGTGTTTCTTTCTCACTACTCACTTTGTCATCTACTCACACATTATCACACACCCTCACTTTTTCTTTCATTTCTCTATCTCTCTCCTCCCCTCTTTTCTTCACCTTTTATTTTCTCCAAAGTTGGACACACACAGTCATGGAATCTAGAAGCCATGAACACTAGCATTGCTAACTTCCAATCCATTCTCGACAATCCCCTTAGTTAGCTCACCAATTAAGATTGTCACAAGTTCTGTCTTTCTTTCTCTCGTACATTTTTTATTTCACTACAAAAAAACAGCTCATTACTGACAAAAATTATTCCGTTGCTAATTTCTAACAATTACCAATAGAAATTTCGTCACTAAATTTAGCAATGGATTAGTGACAAAATTTATTTAGTGACGAAATTTCTGTCCGTCGCTAATCCGTCAAAAATCTGTCAGTAAATATTAGCGACGGATTTTTTTCATCATCAAAAATTTTCATTGCTAATTCCATCACTAAATTGTTTGTCACATAAGTTTTCATCACTAATTCCATCACAATTCCGTCGCTAATTTTAAATTTCATTATTTTAGATTATAACCTTACAACAATTTATATAATAACATGATTAAGAATATAATGATTTAAATATATTTTAATTGTAAAATAAATTGATATATTTGTAGAGTTGGTGTTAATGAAGGTATCATCATCATTCATGTCATCATTAGGTACATATTGAGAATAGGAAGACAATTTCTTAGAAAACTTGTTTATATTTCATTAAAATCAATTCCTCTTGATTATTAATAATAATTAAAAATAATAAGAATATTAATAATTTTCTTATACAAACTGATACAAGAAAGAAATAATTTTATCATATGTACAATATATTGAAAGATATAATATATAATAGAAATTCAAAACCAAAAAATGAGTTTATATGAACACAAACTAATATTGAAGTGAATTTTGAATTTCAATCATTAAACAATAAATTTAATTGTGATATAATTAATACGGATAATATAGATTGGTTTTGGTCTTCTATGCAAAAACAAATGATATAAATAAAGAATTTTAAGAAAATAAATTACATAGGATATATACATATACAAGGAGGAGAATATTGTTTATTATTATCTATTCAAATCATTTAATTTTTTAATAGAATAATTTATTAGATTTTATTATATTAGTTATTTTTTGAATAACTAGATTTTTTTGCTAACTATAAATGGTTTTCATCAAATATATAAAACATATATAGATAATATAATATAATGTAATATAATATATATATATATATATAATTAAATTGGATATCTTATCAATGTTAATTAAAAAATAAATTTTAAGAAATATTTAAGAAAAATTATTTATGATTTAAAATTCAAAATTAGTTTCATTGGAAATTAAATTATATTAAAATTATTTTTTTAAAATAAAACATTATAATATAAATTATTTTGTCATTAAAATAGCTATGATAAAAATTATCATATAGGTTTATTTTTAGTTTTTAATAATATATATGTGTATAATATTGTTTTGTGTAAAAGAATATTATGTATATTTAATTTTGCATAGTAAGTCAATAGGTTCGTTGCAGCTCAACTGGTAAAGCCGTATGCGCCCATAGATGAGGTCTCGGGTTCGAGTCATGGAGAAGTCACTTTGAGGAAATTATGTGGTGGTGACATGTGGTAGGCAGAGGTGAGGTGACAGTGACACATGGCGATCATCGCTGAGGTGGTAAGGACACATGTTTAGAGAGTTCTTTGCTAGGATTTAGAGGTTTTAAAGCTTAGGAGCTTTGAGCTTGAAGTTTGAAGGAGATTTGGAGCTTCATTTCTCAATTTCCTTGGTTTTCTTCTTCTCTTCTCATTTGTCTTTGTAATGGCTGGGAAATACCCTTGTATTTGTGGCTCTTTACTGAACATATGTAGCTTGATAGTCATTCTAAGATTATTTTGATCTATTGTATGGATTAAAACTTATTTTAACTCTTTCTTTAGTATTAATGATAATGTTATTTTGTTTTTACCTTGAGTTTAGTGCTTTCTTGTAATTGGCCACCACTTGAAGTGATTTGTTTAATTGGTTGAAACTTGAGAAAGTTAAATTGATCTTTGATCTTGGGTAAAAACCTGCTATATTGAAAGTTTATTCTATTAAATAGATGGTTTGTTAATAGAATAGAGATATATCTATTAATCTAGCATTGGTCAAAAAAAGATTTTGATTTTCAAAGTGTAATGTTGTCAACAAAAGCAAGAGATTGTGAAGGTTTATTAAGATTACAAAATTTGGATTTTGACTTAAGAAAGCTTAATTAACATTTGTGAACCTTAGACTGACTTAACTTATCATTAAAACACTAAATGAGAAGTTTTTAATCAAGTTTTATGAAATACAATAGTGAGAAATAATCCTAGATTCTTATTTGTCTCAAAGTTAAGTTTTTAGCTTTGATTTTAAGCTTTATTTTCAAAGTACCTTTCTGAGACAACTTCATTTACACATTAATTTCACTTAACCTAATCATAAACACAATTGTGATTTTTAACTTGTCTGGCCTTAACCTCTAAGGGAACGATAATTTTTATACTACTAGCGACTCGTGCACTTGGAGTTAAACTAAATGGCGAACAACAGTGATGATGATATACTGTTGCTTTGATGGTGGGGAGATGACAATCATGGAGATACTTGTTATTTTTTTGTCTAACTTAAATATTATTTTGCCACATCTACCTCTATGTCACTATTTTGAGTCAAAGTATTCTTTCTAAAAAGTCAACATTCATAGTAATGACATTTTAGGCCCCTTTTTGAATCATCATGGGTATTTTTGGCCCTGCCATTTTATTATGGTACTTGGTGCTCTTCTTCAATATTATAATAAGTAAATTTATCCCTTTACCTGATGACATAATATATACGAAGCAAATTAAGAAGGGAAAATTACACACACGTCCCAAGGAGTAGAATTTATTCACCTAAGGTCACAAAAAATGTTAAGATTAATAGCAGGTCCTAAGAGACCTTAGAGTACTATATTGTCATTTTAACATGACATCCCCATTCCTCCTAATCTAAGGGTCCCAATTCAAAGTTCAAACACTCTCTCCCTCTCACCTCAGCGTTTGAACAGCTTCCTGCCTCTCGCGTTGGCATCTAAAGTGAAGGAATCAGCCACCAGTAATATACAACTCTCTGATGAATAAACATTTATATGTTTCTATTTGAATAAAGACAACCTGCAATACACGGAAGGCCAAACTCATATTAGTGATATGAAGAATGAACTAATGGCCACATAAAAATCAGTCCCAACCAAGGTAGAAAACATAATGTTGTATCCTTTTTTCCCCCTAATTTCACAGAATTAATGGAGTGTATGCTTCTTAGGAAGTATCCCACTCGAAAATTGATCGGAATTATTTTAAAGAATTGAAATCTTCCTGCAAATGCTAAAAGACAGCAGAGTCCATATTCAATCCAAACCACCAAACATCAAATGCAGATAGTTCAAATTACATTAAACAAAAGCTATCTAATATATAAACATGTATCAGTAGCTAGATAATCTAGTTAATTACCCTAGCCTGAGAGATGCATCAGAACTATCAGTGCCTTGAGGAGGATTGTCAGATGAACTGCAAATGACGATGGAGTCAGAAGATGGCCTCGTTCACGTGCAAGTCTCTGTAAGTGTGTGTTTGTGTTATGAGATTTTCAATTCTCAACATTTGAGAAGAAAGGCAATACTTTATAATAAGACAAGAATATAAATCTTTGATCACCTGCTTCAATGTTCGATTTTCTTCCATGAGTTGGATTCCCTGTACATGAAAGCCAAACAATGTAGCAAAGGTGACCGAGAGCGTAGAACATCGTTAGTGTCATAAAATATGCAGCAAATGTAGCTTGGATATTTTCTTGAAATCCATCATACTATTTCAAGCCTTTAATATAAGACCCAGTTGACTAATTTAGAGAAATTAAGAAAGTTACTAAATTATTTAATTATAGTATATGTTATATGATCTCTCTAAAATACTTATGGGTATCATTAGATTATATAACAATTTATAAGTGAGGGAAATTAGTTGGGAGAAAAACGATAAATATAAATAGTTTAAAAAATTTTCTTAATCTCTTCAAATTAGTCAATTGAGTCTTATATTAAGAACCAAATGTAGTATCTATGATAGTGAAATCACATACACAAGTTTGTTAGAATGTGGATATGAATCTTCTCATGGGCTAGTTTCAAATTGAAGTGTCATGTGAAGAAAAGAATGAGCATCAAATCTCTTGGAATATATGTATTCAGAAAGGGATTCACATAGAACTGATCATTCAAGTGAAACCTCAAGTGACGCTTTGTATTATATTCTTTTTAAGACATGAAACTTCTCTCATTTCTCTATAAGTAAAACCGTTCAGTCAATTGAGAGAGTTAGTCCTCCTGGGCCATCTTCTTTTTATCCCTTTAACATACATTAACTGTCAAGTGTGAGCCCCTCACATTTAGAAGATTCAGATCTTGTCTTGTGTCAGAAGATAGAGACTACTATATTTAAAAAAAAAAAAAAAGAATGATCTTCTCATCTCTTTATTATGTCGTCACACTTGTGGTTTTTCTTTATGGGGCTAATCACTAAATGGGAAAAAGTGAGGAATGAATTGAACCTAATTGCTATTACAGAGATAGAATAAAGATGTAAAGTCAAGTAGTTTCTAATCGATCGCTCTTCAATCATTTTGTTTTCTCCAATTATACCTACTCTGAAAGACTCATTTTTATGTTTGGAACTACGTTTTAAGTGATTTTATGTATTGACTAAACTTTTGTGCGATTGACATAAAAGTTTTCCCTGCTTCTGGATGTATAGATTATATACAATGAGATTTCCACACACTAATATTAATTGCTTGTATACGAGGAATTAAGTGAACATGATCAGTTGATGAAAGGCCAAATCTGCAGATGAATAATATCTTGCATATGCATAAATAGCAGATCCTAACATTCTAAGTTTGGTTTTGTATCTACCTTTCTCTTTAGTGCGTTGATGGGTTTCATGAATCTTTCATCCTGAAACAATAATCATAGTAAACATGTCAAACTCAAAATCTCGAACGCAATAACTACACAAAATCACAACTCATATAGCTAATCGGACAAGGAAGAAAACAAGCCAATTTGTTGTCAGGATGAAAATTAACTAACAGTTTTAATCACTAATTAAATTAGATTTTTTCTATGCACGGTAAAGGCATATCACTTTAAAAGTGTAAAAATAAAGAAGTTTGATAAGTACCAAAACAGTGTCTTATAGCTGAAAATGCACACATCAGGTAGATTCCACACCGGCAATGTAGAAGGTTTAAAGAAATATACTGAATCTTGTCATAGAGCATTAAATGATAGTAAAGAAAAGAAAAGATACAATAGATAAAGAAGTTGCTGGTCTCTGACAAATTTATAAGATAAAGAAGTCTGTGCTTTTTGGGCTGTTTTCTTATTTTGGACTAAACCTCGGGGCCCGTTTGATCCATGGAAAGCACGAAAATGGAATCGAATGTTAATAACCATAAATTCAGCAGGTATGATACTGAAAATGATGGAAGAATTTTATGTTTTATATTTGATTAAATAAAAATAAATTAAAATCGAATGAACCAAAATCCCCCCATTGTGGTTTCTCGGGTGAAGGGTATTAAAAATAGTGTGATTCTAGCATTTGGGAATCAGGATTGGTCACATTTTTATGGAGAAGCATCCTCCCAACAGTGTGATAATTAGACTACCCATAGAATCAGGATTCATACAACAAAAACCAAACCAAACACATTAACAATGCAATTGAGATTATTAGGAATTGGGGTTCTAAGAATCCAATCAAAGAAGCCCTCACAGTTCAAAAAATTCTATGCAAAATACTAGAATAATACATTTTAATTTCTTTGCATGTAAAATACAAAATCTATAAAACAAAATCTTACTCTTTCTGTCCAAAAATGCAAGTCACTTTGAACTACTTTACGCAAACCAGTTAAGTTGGTTAAAGTTAATTAGACATCTTGTACCTTTCAAAAATTACTTGAACATTCCAAAATAACCCTTATTAAACTGTACTCTCATATCAATCATATCTCTCTTAGTGTCTCTCATAAATAGGGGGCAAATTTGGAAGGAAAACATTTAATGCTCACTACATTCTATGAAATATGACTTACATTTTGAGTATCCCAAATCTTCCAAAACGTGATTTACATTATGAGACGGACAGTGGTAGTATTTTGCATAGAACTTCACAAATTTTAGAAAGCCCAAACTTCAAAGGATCAAGGGTCAAGCATAAAAAGGATCAAATAAAAACCTTTGTTTTTGAAACGCGGGACAAGCCTCTTTGAAGTCTTTCCTCTAGTTTCTGCAATTCTTCAAGTGGGCATTCTTGAAGTTCTTCCCATTCAATTGCCTTTAGAATTTAGCGCAAGTCATGCGTCTCATTAACATAATCTTCTCAACATTTATTCATGGTAGGTATGAATTAAAGTTGCGTACCTCAATCCACGAGTCCTTTCTGCTACTACCTTGTGCAGCTTATTCTCATCACCTCCAAGCTTGTACATATTTCAAAAAAAAAAAAAGGATTAACTTGCCATGATTTTCCATTCCTTCATATGTTATCATAAATTGATTTCAATATTATGTCATCCCTCGAAGTAATTCTCCCATCTTTTCAGTTCTCCTGTGGAGTTAATTCAAGACCTAGGGTTTTCTGTAGGGCAATGCAGCCTGATCACTTACTGTTAATGCATATTATGGAGTATGCATATGATTGGCCCCTATTCAAAGGAATCTATGAAGTATGAACAAGACAAAGAGTCAAACGGAATAGCTCAATTTCTTCGATGAGTTAAAATCTTCCCAAGAAGCGGATCCCTTTTCCCATCTGATTCATTTGGTAAGTACTTCCTTAGATATTCAGTCGTCGAATTCTATAATGAATTAAACAAGAAACCATTTGTGCGCCCAGGCGTGTGTGAGTCGCAATGTGAGAGTAATTAACCAGAAAAGAAGTCAAGTATGTTAACCAAAAAAGAAAAGAAAAGGAATCAAGTTAATTAAAAGGAGCTATGTGCATTGACACAAAACTTGAGATAAGTCATGTTGTGTGATTGATATTAATATATTGATTACCCGCAGATCAGCAGATGATTGGCCTAGTCTTTGAACGGCAGGATGTTGATCGTACCTTTCAATTACCCGCTGCATACTAAAACAACAGAAATAGTAACTCTTTTGAGTGACTTTCTATTTCCCTTCAAGATCAATCAATGGAAAAGATCTGATCAGATCAATCAAGCACAGTTTTATGTCAAATTGTATGGAGTAACAAAATTCTTTCAGAATCCCAATGGGAAAACTCAGAACCTTCAACTGTGGATATCAATCATGATTCCGTTACTTCAAGTCTATGAAGTTACTTTCTCATTGGTTGACCTTTTAAGTTATTAATTACCAACAGAAACAGAAGAACTGAAACATGCACATATAATAATCTTTAAGGTTATAAATGCAACAAGAATTATATAGATTCCAACTAGTGTTTATCAACTGCCAAGCTGGCTAGCTAGTTTAATAGACTACAGAGAATGAGATAATATGAGTTTAAATATAGATAGTTAATGATAATGAGCTGTGCACTTGTGCAGTTTCATATTTCATTCTTGAATCGACCACTGTGATATCATGTAAATCTCTCTCTCTCTCTCACACACACCTATAGAAATGCCTGTTTATGTATGTATGTATGAGAAATTGAGACTGATAATATGATATATAAGAACCTTGAGCTAGCATAATCAAAGAGCTTGCCAGTAGAAGAGAAGACTAAGAGGGCAATCTCAGCATCACAAAGGGTCGAGAGTTCCTGTGCCTTCTTGAAGAGACCTTTCCTTCTCTTTGAGAAAGTCACTTGTCTTGCTGTTATATCGTCAATTTTCTTTATCTGTATCTCCTTCTCGTCATTTCCCTTCTCCTTCTCAAAATCATCAATAACGCGAGGTTATTATATATGTAAATTATACAGTGAAAAATCCAACACGCACGCACACAGCAAAGTTGAATTGGGTGGAAAACTGTACTTGAACTGAACAATAGAGAGGCTATACAGACAGTAAATCCAGTGGGTTTGACATGAGAGAGAATCCCTCCAAGAACCGACATATCGAATATGAAAATCGGGGGAGAAGAGAGAAAAGGATAATGCTTTTGCTGTTAAATATATTAAACTAGAAAGATTAGTGATCTTGAAAGAAGAAATAATTAAAAACAATTCCAAAGGAAAGATATGTAGAACTATATGAGAATTTCAAACTGGGCGACCAAATTGGGTGAAGGGAAATTCATCCGTCTTTAAGGATGTGAAAAATGGAAAGCCAGAAAAAAAAAAAGTTTTTGGCCAAGAACCTCGAACTACCAAGTTACTGGGGCAAAAAAGAAAACAATTGATAAAGCATTTTCAGAAAGAAGAAGAGTTAAGCTGGAGCTCATAAAAACACGGAACCCTACCTGGAAGATTGTAAGAGATTTCTTGAATATTGTAGGCTTCTAGCTGTTGTCCTCCTTTTATCTTCTCAGCTTTGGTGGTTCCCAAGTTAATGGCATTTCAAAGGAAATTGATACATGCACCTTTTCCTTTTATGGGCAAGTTGATGTGTTCCCCGTAGCCACCCCTTCTATTTCCCGTTTTACACAGTTGGCCGTCATAAATCTTTCTGGCTTAGTTTTATAAAGGGAAAGTAAAGGGTAAGCTTTTTAACTACGAGAACTTTGGTTTATGCCTTTTCCTTGTTTTTTTTCCCAGTTAAGCATGAAAGGAATTATTTCAGATCATGTTGAGTAGACCTATAATCTGATGAGTAATTTCAAGTGACTACCTTGACGTGGGTTGTTCATAGTGATCTTAATCCAAGATCTCAAATTATCAAAGAAATCATAAGAAATTTTGACAGACAATATCCCAAAACAAACAATTGGAGAAAAAGGGCAGTTAACAAAAAAAATATGTAGTAAAGATTCCTCATCTTCACAACCAAATAAATAAAGATCCAAGACATGAAGATGGTGTAGTATTAGAAGAATATCATCAGAAGGCAAATTTTCCAATTTATTCATGAGAAATTATTACAAAATTATCATGGTAATTATTTTTATCTTTATCTCTCATTCAAATGCATTTTTTTTTAAAATGTATAAATACTAAAGAGAATGGTAGTTATTAGTCAAGGATTGCATAAAAAATTTAATACTTCCTCCAATTCTCAATATATACAAGAACTATTTCATTTAAGGCATCATATTTGGACCATTTAAATATGAATTTGAATGGTTCAGATTTAATTTCTTCTTAATTTCTGTTATTTGTTATTAGCTAACATCATCATTTTGCTTTCTATTTTAATTTCATTTTAGACTTAGAAGACTCTAATAATATGTCAGAATGTTTTAAAACTTGTTTTTAATAAAGTCCCATCATTAATAGGACTTAAGTAAGGCAAATTTACCTATATATTGCAAATAGTAAAAAAAAAATTACCCAAATCTTATAAAATAAAAGGTATTTATTAAAATGTTACTCTTGAAATCGTTCATACAAAAAAACGATTCTAAATTTGTGAAGAAGTTGTTCCTAGATTTTAACTTAATATTAACTTTTTTTGTTAAGTTGAAAAGCTAAAATCATTCACTTGGTGAACGACTTTCCCATTCCTTCTTCTTTTTTTCCTGTCCTGTCTCTTACTTTTTATTTTTTTCCCCCTTTCTCTCCCATCCCACTCTCCCACATTTAGATAAAATGAATAAATGAGGTATGAAAATAACAAAATATGAAGATTCATAAGACAAAGGATTAAAAAAATATAAAAATGTAAAAATCAGAAAAACAATCAAAAAAATATTTATCAATTTTTTAAATCAATTTATTTAACTTATACATTAACATATAATTTAATATTACATATGAGTATTTTAAGAAAATCAAATCATATTTGTTATAATTAATTAATTAGGTGATAGATGTTAGTTGTCAGCCCACTATTATTGTCTTTTTCAGGGTAACAGAGTAGACATGGACTTGCTAATGTCACTTTCAGCACCTGTATAGGATCCTCGTATTGTGATATATTTATTTGAAATTTTTTCACACTATAATATTTTGACCTTTTTCTTTTCTTTTCCGTCTAATTTTGTGTAACGTATGGCTTAATCTATAAGCCTTATGTGATCTTCATTTGAACATTCATGAGTTGAAATAACTGTGTCTGGTCCCCATGTCAGATCTTTTTCAGGTGAGAGAGAGAGAGAGAGTCCTTTCCTCATCACATTTATATTTATAGTTACTAGTTAAGAGTTAATATCATGAATTTTCTTCCACCAAAAAAATGTCCCCTTAATCTAATTCATTAAAAATAATTAGAAATATTTTCCAAAAAAATCAGAAATAGTATTTATTAAATAAATTTTAATTTATTATTTTCTTTAATTCAAAATATAAGAACCATTTTATAGTATAATTTACACTATAAAATGAGGTTTATATTTAGGATCGAAGGAATCTAGTTACTTACCTTTTGGTAAATCTTATTTTGGTAGTACTCCTCTGATCTTTAATATAAGATTTATTTAATTAATTTGATTAGATTAAGGAAGTTAGGTAAGTTAGTTAATTATAAGGAATATGACATGTTTTTCTTAAAACATCATAATCATCTTCCTTAATATCCTCTCTCTCTTCTACTTGATTATGGTTGAGGAAAATTCACAAGGATAATTTAGAAAAAATTTATAAATATGAGAAATAGGTTTTATATTTAAGACTAAAATTAACTTAACAATTACGTCATATATTAAGAAACGGAGGAGTATCATCTATTTGAGCATACTGAAATAGAAAATATAAGGAAAAATTACATGCAGGTACCATAGAAGACAATTAATTTTGAAAAGGTCCCTAAAAATCCCCAAATGCTTCCTAAGTCCCCAGGGACCTTAGAGCAATTTAACTTGTGGAATTACCTACTTGCCTTCACCGAATAACAACATGCACAGCTACAATCACAACCTATACAGCAGCCAATCACAACCTACATTTAAGCCATTCACAACATGCACAGCAACCAATCACAACTCATACTCAACCGAATGACAACATACACAGCATACAATCACAACCTACGCAGCAACCAATCACAACCTTTTCCATCAGTGAGGGCAAATAGGTAATTTCACAATTTTAATTTTTGCTCTGAAGTCCCTTGGGACTTAGGAAGCATTTGGGAATTTTGAGGGACTTTTTCAGAATTAATTATCTTCTATGAGACCTGTGTGTGATTTTCCCAAAATATAATAACATGATGTGATTATGTTGATTATGAATAACATGTGTGTAGGGAGGGATGGAGGGAGTACGCAATTCATTTTTATGCAATAAAATTTTAATGTTCTAATGAGATGGATTTTTTTTTTTTGGGTCCAGCTGATGAGAAGGACTTTAGTAAGATAGTAAATCTTGATTAAAGAAAAAAGGTTTTCGGACGAGTTCTTCAAGGAAAAGAGAAATAATTACATCAAAAAAAAATTTCTTTGTTTTTTTTTTTAAAAGAGTGTTAGGGAGCGAGAATGACGTGATTATATATTTATGATAGATTATCTCCACCAAAAGCGGCAAAGCTACCATACCAGTACGAGAGTACATCAATGTTAATGACGAGTACATCTGCGCTCTTCCAAATAATAATTCACCACCATTGGTAAATAAATATTTACAATATTATATTATCAATAAATTCTTGCATGCACCTGCTGCATCACCTCACTTGTCATCTGACCATTCAGAATATATCAACTCACAACATTATTAAGTAAATAAGTTTCAATTAAAATACTATCTCTAATTTTAATTATAAAAATTAATTGACTAATTTAAAGATATTAAAAAAATAAATTAAGTTAGTTATTTATAATAAATAGGTGTTGTCTTTCTTAAAATATCCTTACTAATTAAGTGTATTGATTAGAACTATTATTAATAAAAGGACTATTTTAAAAAAAATATGTATAAATATGAGAGATAAAATATATTAGGATATTATATTTAGGATTAAAATAAAAGTCAAATGAGATTTTCTATTAAGAAGCGGACGCAGTAATAATTACAGGGAAAGACTCGGCGATTTCAACTTCCGTCAAGAAATTTCAAAATTTCCATCGAAGAACCCTAACCTCTACACTGCAGCCAACGCTTTTCTTCGTCCGTGAAACTCCACCGCTGTAGCCAACACTCTTCTTCGTCCATGGAGCTCTGCCGCTCAACGCACTCGCCGTCGATTACTTAGGGAATTGGTTGTCGGCCTCGCCTTTGCCGGCAACTACGTCAGCCCAAAGGTTCCCTTCTCTTCCTCTCCTCTATTCTTTTTCCAATCCAACCTCACGCCAATCCCTTCCTAAATTATCCGCAGGATATTGTCGTTGAAGGATTGAAGGCCACAAGATTAGGACCATTAGTGTCTGTGGTGAAGTTGAATGAGGAATCGATGATGGTGCTTTTTTTTTTTTTGGACCAAAGGTGATGGTGCGTCTAACTTATTAGCAATAGAAGGCCACAGTATTCTCTTCCATTATTTTCTTCGATTTCAATTTGTTTATATTTGTTTTAATTTACTAGTTTATTAAGTTATGTTGTTTCTACCTAAAACTTCTTGATTATTTTATAATTTTACAGATCTAGTATTCAATCAAATGGTGATGATGGATAACCAACCTCTAGTCTTTGATATTCAATTTGGTCATTCCGCAATTTATGACCTTTCGGTGAAATTCAGCTAATGGCACATTCTTGAACATATGGGAAAAAAGCTTTATAAGAATGATTTGGAAAATGCCTCATCATGTTCTGTGTCAATGCTGCTAATCATTTTTTTTTTTAATTGTTTGTGCACTGCAAATGATATTGTTGCTTTAAATACAGGAGGTATGATGCAGCAATTGTTTGGATTAGACTGAAACTTTGGGGGCAAGATTATGGGACGAGATGGACAGAGAAAAATAACCGAAATGGTTCAAGGCTTCTCCTCAGCTGGTGTAGGAGCGAAGGATTGATTTAGTGTTTTCATTATTTTAGTAGGGATGAACGTGTTTCGTTGGTTTACTTTGCAAATGCTGTATTGCATGGTTCTAGTCCTTCAACATCATTGTATGGTTGATCATAAGTATTTTGTAACATGACAGAGTTAATTCAATTAATTGAAATGTTGCTTTGCTCTCGCGATTTGACACGAGATGAATTTCTGTATAGTTATTCCCTTCACTTTTGGAACTCTTTGTTATGCATTTTGGCATAACTATTTGGAAGAAGAATCAACTATCTGAACACCAAACCAAAGGCATTCCATTGAAATAATCAACTGTCATGTTACTGCTCCAAATTAATAACATTCAATTGAAAGATTACATACATGAAACATTTTTGCACAGCAAATTACATATACTAAATAGCGGCAACCCATACCAACGAACTAACTAGTCAGCACCAAACTCATTCAAGTCAAACTAAAGTTATTATCCCCTTCAATTCTCAAAAGCTTTCCACGTCAAAATCACTTTGTTAGCCATTATGCCTCCTGTAATGAAAGATTTCAGCAAGGCCACGTCCTCCCCTCACCTACCCAGCTTGCCATGATGCATATAATTCTCCTCCCTTGAAGTTTCATGCCCATACGAAACCATAATGCCAATGCCACATTTTGATGAGGTAACCAAAAGAAGGTTTAACACTGATTGTTAATTATAATGAAAAAGCAAAGCCTGTCAAGCCAAAAAACCATACAAACACTAGCTAGGTAAGTTTCTTTATGATCTACATAGACAACTCCCTCAAACGGAATTTAGGCCTACAAATTCTGCAAAGAGTCAGAAACAGAATAAACATCACAAAATTTCCGAAAATAATTATCATCAATCTTGACAACCGTGACAATCCCATCATATAATATTTTGGAACAACCCACCTTGTATTTTCAAAAGCAAGAGGAATTTACGTGCTTGAAGTACAAGATGAAAAACAATCCATATGTGTAGGTTGAATAGAAATTATAGCAAACATAGTAATTATTACAAGTAAAATGATTTAACATAAACAAAGCAAGGTAGCTCAAATTACAAATATAGCTAAACTCACCATCCATAAAGATGCCTTGTAGAAGATATAAAGTTATAAACAATGATATTGGTTCAACTGTTCAAGGCCATAACAATCTTCAAATATTCAACGGCAGTTTGGACCGGCAAAATACAAATACTTGGAAAAATAATAAATAAATTGAATCAAATGCCTTGATGATAGTAGGATTTGTCTTATTGTACCTCAATTCATTATCAATTAAGTCAAATAACAAACATCTCATCATGAAATGATTTTTATCGACATAGGCTCTGGTGATTGCAACACTCTAGTTAGGAATTCTAAAATACTTTTAAGGTTCAAATTTTTCATTTGAAGACACAGGGACCGTAAAAGTGTTCTTAAAAGCTCTGAAAATTGATTTCAAGTTAGGGTTCTGGGCTTCAAAAATGATTTCATTACTTATTTGTATCCATAAATCACAGCTTATTACCAGCCACAGATCGAAGCAAAACACGATCAGAAGAGGATCATCAAGAGACCTTCAGCTTTCAGAGCTCAAACTTCGTCTCTAATTTATAAGACAGTCACCAGGAAGAGGAAGATGAGGATAAATAGCCTCTTGTTTGATCAAAATTAAGAGAAAAAGGAAGGCATAGATTAACTTACCCACCAGGAAGAGCTCAAGCTTCGTCTCAAGTCACCAGGAAGAGGGAAATCATCGTTGAATGTAGAGATTAGGGTTCTTCTATGGGAATCTTCAGATGCAAGTTGAAAGCCTCCGAGTTTAACTTATAATTATATTTTAATTAAAACCTTAATTGCTTAACAATTAGATATGACCAACTGGCAGCCAACTAATAAGATTAAAATGTGGTGACTTGTTATATTCTGATTGGCCAAAGCATAGATGAGGTGGTGCTCTAGTACCCAAGAATTCCTCTTACATTATCATCAAAATCCATATATATAACATTAAACTAATTTTTCTTCATTTTTTGGGGAGACACAATCAAGGTGTATATTTACTTCTGATACACAGATGCCATATATGAATCAGATGCATATACAGTGATATACATATAAATATTTGTATGTATGTACTCCTCCAGTCCTTAATATAAGACCTATTTAACTAATTTGATTAAATTAAGAAAGTTAGGTAAGTTAATTAATTATAAGAAATATGACATCTTTTTCCTAAAACACCATAATAATCTTTCTTAATATCCTTCCTCCCTCATTTACTTAATTATGGTTGAGAGAATATTCATAAGGGTAATTTAGAAAAAATTGATAAATGTGAGAAATATGTCTTATATTTAGGACTAAAATTAACTTAACAATTAGGTTCTCTATTAAGGATCGGAGGAGTATATCCAATACGTCGACATTTTCACTTCTTAAAGAGCATAAGATATGATACTTCTAGGAGGCATTTATATATTCATGAAAAAATTTATAAAGCAAACAAAAAATATAGTTGGAATTCAAACAAACGTAGACTGGAATATGGTCCTTTGTTACTATTGAATACCAAAAAATACATAATTTAATATAAGAACTAGTTGAGAGCTTAAATTTGATTCTAAATATAAAACTTCAATTCATTTTGTTTCTCAAATTTATAATTTTCCCTCCAAAACATTCTTAAGGAGTTCCTATCAAAAGGTAATTCCAATATACTCCTCTAATTCTATATATAAGACCCATTTCGTAATGTAATTTACACTACAAAATATGTTTTATATTTAGGACCTGAGGAGTACATGATTAAAAATGATAGTTTAAAAAAATCAAGGTGCATTTATTATAAATAATAAACTTAACTAATTTTCTTAATATTTGTGAGTTAGTTATCTAGCTCTTCTATTAAAAAATGAAGGTAATATCAATCTTTTTTAGACCCTTTTGGAATAGTTTATAAATAATTTTTTAATCATAACTTACGAAATAGGGGATAAATATATAAAAAAAGTTTTTTTATATGAAATGTGCTTATAAGTTATTTTAAACCCTTCTTCCCTTGCTTGACGTCATGTGCAAGCAAAGATAATAGTATTCTAAAATTTTCTAGCGCCGTCAAAGTAATTCCGTGCATTTCCCTTTTTTGCCAGCTAATTCCATGCATTTCCGTTCATTCTTTTCTCTCCTATATAAAATGAAAAGCTTTAACATCATAATATTTAACAGAATTTAATTTCTATATAAAAATGTCTTGAAGTATCCACTAAGATTCTAGGAGCATTCGATATGTATAAAAAAATTTTAAATTTTTTTCTTAAAAAGTATTTCAACTTCAATAGTATATATCTGCTACCTTGATCCTATAACTGTGTGAATATTAAGAAAATTAATTAAATTAATTATTTAGAATAAATAAGTGTTATCTTTTCTAGAATATTATTATTAATCATGCGTATTAGAACTATCATTTAATATAAATTCTTTAACACATGCAATCAGTATAAGGATTGCTTTGAAAGGGGAAAAAAAAAGAAGACAAACATGTGAGATGAGGTGGATTTATGTCTTATATTTAAGATTAAATTAAATATCTAACTAACTTTTATATTAAAGACAGGAGATAGTATAAAGTATTGTTGTGTATGATTATCTGATATAATACAATACCAATACATCAAACAATTTGAAGTGTTGATGCTTCATTGGAGTGTTCTTTTAATTTACTTTGAGTACTAAAGGCAAACGATAGACTGTTCCCAATCATGTTACTACATGTACGGGGTTGACATCTAAACTCACAATCATTTAATTAAATTTTTTGGCCAATTTTACTATTTATAAATTATACCCTATGTAACCTATCACTTAGTAATCAGAAAAAGTAATCTAGCAAAAATGTAAAAACAATTGTTGTATAATTATTTTATTTTATTTTATAAAGAATACGGGTTAGATATGCATCCGAATATTTAATAATTAGTGGCTTTAAGGAATGAGTCAAAACAATGGCTAACTGCCTTAATGGTAATAATGTCACCTTTAGATAAAGTTTTGAGTTTGAGTTGAGTGTTGATATAATGGGGGGTGTGTGAGTGTGGTGTTTGAATTGTATAAACCAAACAAAAAAGGGAAGGCACTAAAATAAGAGAACCTAAAAATGAATTATAATTGTAACAATCTTACAATTTATTATACTAAATTATTGGTTAATAGTTTCTTTTTATTTCTGTTGTAGCTGCAACCAAGTAAATCATGTGGTTTAATGGCTTTGGAAGTGGCTGAAGGCATTGGAGGTTCTGGGTTCGAACTAGGGCCATGTCTTTGGAGTAATTTAATTTTTGTTTCAGCACTATTGAATTACTTAAATACCCTTAGAGTAAAAATAAAATAAATAAACAAAAAAAAAAGTATCAGATTTTTTTCTTTCTCTCCCGATGCTCTTCATTTTAGCGAGAGAATGGAGGAGTAGAACAAGTTTTTCAAAGCTGAATCCCTAACCCTTCTTTTCTTCTTCAACGGTCGCATCTCCCTCTGTCCTCCACCGTTCACTTTACAGTCTCCGGCGTGCATTCTTGCAGATTATTTCTCCTCTGTTTTCGCTGCAGAACATTGCTAGAGTTTGGGGTGTTTCTCTTTCATTTGGAGTCACTTTCTCCCCTTTTTCTGGTTTGTCTTGCAATGTAGGAGTATGGTGTAAGTTTAGGTGAGTTTTACCCTTCTTGTTGTGCGTTTGGGGCTGATTTTGGTTGATTTTGGGTGGCTATGCGAATTTTCTTTCCATATTCGTTTCTGCAGAATTTGGGTATGGGTGGTCACGGGTAGGATGTTATCTTCTTGGATCTTGTGATTTTTGGCTTGGGTATTAATTGGTTTGGTTGCTGGAAGTTTTGAGATTTCAAGGATTATGGGGGTTGTCTTAAACGAAGCATATTGAGGAGGAAGGATTTTATATTTTTTTTACGGGTGATGCATGGTGATTGCTTGCAACTATTATTTGAAGCTTGAAATTATTGGGTGCTGTTTATTTTGGTCTATGAGATGAATTTAGTTAAGAAGGAAACCTGAAAAAGTTTTTGGTGCGGATGCTTGTTTCACAAAACAATATTGAGTGCCCGTGGGGTGTTTGAAAAATGTCTACATGAGCAAAAGAATTTCTTGACAGGTGTTTATATAACATTTTGATGGAAAAGAGCAAGATAGATATTATTTTGGATTAATTATGATTAAACTTTGGCTTTCAGGAGATACATGAAGGAAATAAGAGTTGATTGTTCTTGTGGGTAGAAAACTTGAAGGTTGGAGTTTTATGTTGTTATTGAGAAACAAGTGAATTATAATTTATATGTTATGCTTGCCAACTATTATGCTAATCTTTGAATATTTTTGACATGGATGGGCTTGTTAGAGCTGTAAGAGATTGTTGATAAATGATTTAGATGTATACAAGTTATAAATGGGGTATTAATAATGTTTTGTTTCGGGACACTAGGGGATTGAGGAGTGACCATAACCCAAGGATGTGCTAATTGGAATGAGTTATATTTTGGGAGCATAACAGGTGAGTGAATAGCATCCCATGGTCATAAATTCTTATTTAAAAAAAAAAACATTTAGCTTCTTTAAATGGTCTGTCAAGGTGATTTAACTTAAATCTTATTATTTTTTTTCCAATCTCACTTATTGAATGTTTTAATGTTTTATTACTTGAAGGAATATTTATCTTGTTATATGTTGATTAAAAGTTCTGCTTACAATTTGTTAATCTGCATTTTTGTTTCTAATAAATATTTATACTTGGAATTTGGAAAGGAGTTTTGAAAATATTATTTGAAAATCTTCATGCTGGGATCATCTGTTGTAAAATATTCCTTAAAGGATTCCATTCGTGGAAATAAAATATATAAATATATATCCCTCTTGTTGTTAGCAATGAACTCAATCCCATGCATGCTTGTACATTTTTTTTAGAGGTCTGGATACAGAACGCTGGTCACTAACAGCAGCACTGTTAGTCCTTGGCGCGCCATGGTAATTTCGAGCTCGTTGGATATTCGTGGGCATCGTTCCCGCGCTTGTTTCGTGGCATTGGCCGCGCTCGATTGGTTACTTACCCTCGTGGACTATGTGTCCACGCTTGTATTCGTGGCTTCAAGCTGCGCTTGCTATTCTGTTCTGTTGAAGTCCTATAAAAGTATTAGTGTTTAAGAAATGTTATTTTATAATATTTTTGTGTAACAAGCTGTCTTATTACAAATTTGGATTTAACTGTTTAATGAGCCTGAGTATACATTTATCTTTCAATTTAAGATTGTGTACTGTAGAAACTTTAATTCTTTACCACATAGTCATTCCAAGTAAAAATTTAGTCTTATTGCATTCATTTGTTATTACCTTTTTAAATATTATCAATGGGATGTTATTCACCGGTAGATTCTTTTGTTGACTTCAGACAGTACCACTGACCCTGTACTCCCAGCTGAGCAGTAAAGAGCCTCATTGAAGATCCAGAACTTGAGACTTTATTTTGAGTAACTGTTAGCTAATGTAAACTCAAAAGTACATTTATGTCTTTACTTTTAGAATTTGATGCTCCACGTAATCTATGTCTAGGTCCTCATCTTTTGGGTTATTTTGGATTGTAGTTATATATATACTGGTGCTGGGGAACTGAGCCCCAAGTATTGTTTGATTTAGCAGTCTATTGTAGAATTTTCAGGAAGTCTAGATTATAGTGGAGGCTCTGTTGAAAATTTCTACAAATAGTTTTATATTTTGTATCACACATGATTAAGTATATGAATGTTTTGTTTAATGGATGCCTTTATTTATGTTTATCCTAAAAATATATATATTAGTTAAACAATCCATATATTTAGGCTTAAGAGTGTGAGGTCTCTCATATTCTGTGCCGGTCACCTCTAAAGTTGGGGTGTGACAATAATATATATATTTTTGCCAAAAAAATGAATTATAATATATGATTTTTAATTAATTATTATATAAAACTAGTGCTAAATTTTAGTAATATCATACGCATGCTATTTATAAAAATTATAGTGTATAAAGCTAATATATGTGTGTGTTCACATATAACTGATAATTCAAGTATGTTGTCAAAAAAGTTGTATATTTGTAGCCTGTTTTGTTATTACTAGAACTTGTTAGTAATTATATTTCTTATTTGGAACTTCATAATAATTATCCCTCTTATATATTGTCAAGAGCAGTTAAATTATACAGTAAATAATGAACATTAACTGATCGGATGGGTTACCACTATTTTTACTTTCTTCATGAATAATAATAAAAAACAGCACAGTTCCACCACTTCACTGCAGCCCAGGAACAGCTAGGTTGAAACAACTACACACAGCTATACACTTACATTAATGTACAACCACTATTCATAAATTTTAAAATCTAACACTGCTTTTCAGGCAAGAATGTTTTTCACAAAACTTCAAAAAAAAAAAAAAACAAAACAAAAAGATCTACTGTGCTTGTTCCTTCAGAAGCTTTAATTTCATTCAGGGAAACAGTAACCTGCGATTCAGTAGATAAAATAACGATTAATGAAACTTGATAACCTTAATTGCCTAGAGTTTTAGACTAATTAAACTCACCCGCATGGATTGCAAATCATTCATGTAAGCCACAGGACTTAACACTAAAAACTTCATCGTCATGGACAACTACTACATTAATGAGGTTAACAATATCATATCAAATGTACATAGACACGCAAATGTAGGAAGTTGGAGTACTAACAAGTTGTAAAAAGTGAAGCTTATCTAGAGCACTTGGCGCATTCAAAGCATAATCTAATAAAATGATCTTAAATATATATAAGTACTAGATAATTAATTTACAGTTATTGAGAATGATTAACGAGGTTTGTTATCTATAATAAATGTGTTAGTTTACCTAAAACACCAGATTCATTCATTTGCATTGAAAATTACCTTCATCAATAAACAAATAAAAATAAAAAGCCCTTTAGTATTGCAACCAACATGATTGTTTAAAAAAGAATTATCAATTTGTAAAATAAAATGGATTTAGGACTTACAGTTAAAACCTAAACCATGCTCTTAACTAACTTCTATATTTAGGACAAAATACTTTTGAGCGAGCAAAATAACTAATCTACAGTAACCGGAGATAAAACACAGCTGTGTCATCAGTGGCGTTTATAGCAACTTACCTTGTTGTGGGAGGCGCGTCTGATGGCTGATCTTGTTCATCCTCAAGCCATCGGGCCTATCAACACATAATTTCATTTCCCGGTTCGATACAATTTACAATTCCCAGATCAGTACTGACAAAAACAAAGACCATAAGAATCTGAAACCTGTTCATTACCTGATCTAATCGCTGGTTTTCTTCCATGGATTTGGTGAACTGGATTGGCATTAAGTTTAAAAACATGGAAAGTGAGACATTATATTATCACTATGAAGACCCATTAATCAGAAATTAATTGACAGGAGAATTAGTGACAAGAATCTGACAACCTTCTTTAGCCTCTGGTTTTCTTCCTTGAGTCCGTCTTCCTTTATTGACATCAAAATTAAAACGCATTATTAAAACAAATATGAGAAATGAATGAAGACTCCGAACGTGCTACAAAGATTAACAAATATTTTATTAATGTAATATGTTACTATAACTAAAATATGGGATGGAGGAAGCGCCTTAGACATTACTGCATTGCATATTATGTTACCACAAGACATTAAATGCTGTAAATATAAACTCAAAGTTATGGTTAAACTTAATCAGATGTGCTAAGTTCATTTTTTGTGTGTGTTTAAGTTGTTGACATTGGTAAGTATAGACTTTTTGATAAAGTTGTGTGTTTAAAATTAAAAAAAAAAATCTGCTTTAGTTCTGTACGAGTTTATGTATGTTGAATTTACGTGTCTTTAATTTGAGGCATGTCGTTTGTGGTTTTTTGTAATCTCTATTAACTTTGGGCTTATTTGAAGGCTCACGGAAATTACTCGCTCCATTCCTTTTTTATGGTCACTTTTTAAGAAAATTCTTGTTTATATTTATCTGTCATTATAAAATTTGAAGATAAAAATGATTACCATTTTCTTCATTCTACCCTTGTGTTTACTAACTTCAGAATTCCAAAGGCAGCATTAGTTACTAAAATAAAAGGTTAAGTTAGAAGGAATTAATTCTGATCAATACTTTCTCATTATAACACTAAGGAAAAAGGCTGAATATAATGCATAGGATTCTTTTGATAAACAAACATAACGCTAACCTTTTTCTTTAGAACACTGATCTCCTGCTCAAATACTTCGACCTGAAACATAGAGAATTATTTTCTCTCTGTTCTAAATATTGCAAGCTGCGTTTTACCCATACCATGGAATCGAAGAACAGATAGAAAGAACAAACGCATCATAACTGTTTACTATCGCTAAATAGTACAGAAACAAATGAAAAAAAGAAGAGGCAACGTTATAGTGAACAGCAAACAGTATCAATAAATTCTAATTTTTATAACATAGTGAATAACATTGCATATCATCTCTCCAAAAAATGCTTTTTTGAATCAAACCCATATGAAGCTCGGAAAAGCAAGAAGCCTCAGGCAAGCCACTTACAATTCTTAGTCGTCTAGCTAGCATATGTTTAGGTTAAATTTCATTCTTGAATTGACGAAAAATAGGGGAAAAAACTAAATTTTAAATTGGCTAGAGTAGTCAAACCAAAGCGTGTCATCTGTATAATCTTACAAGTGTTAAAGTAATAGTTAGCAGGAATATTGTATCCAATGAAGAGGCTAGTTGGGAATGGAATATTAACAAGGGAGCCATTCTTATTTGAATCCCTATAGACTGAGTTTGACAATAGGCAAGCAACGCCAACCTCCATTGTCAAGTCCATATTCTTTCTCATTTTCCTCACCTGGTGAAAGAAGTACCACAAGATCACCGGTTCTTCAGCATTAAGATCCTCTAGTGAAATACCACCAAAAAATTCAAATGTTTACTAAAAGCAGATTTATGCATTTTGTAGTTTTTCTGTGTATGTTTCAAACGCCAACACCCAACTTCTTTAGAAGCAATAGAAAAATTTGAGTGGCAAAGTGCTACGACGGAGGAGATTCAAGCCATCCATAAAACTCAACATGCGTGGGAGTGAGATGTTCATGAAGGCCAGAATGTTATAAGGTCCCGAGGGGTAGAGCTGTTAGAGCCCAACACATTTAAACCCTTTTAAATTGAGGACCAGCAGGCTTAACAATTAGGTCCCAAAATGAGTAAATGGGCTAAACGTTGGGCCCATTTCGGTCAAATAATTAAAAGGCCATCCCTTAAATATATGTTTTTAAATTATTAAACTACTAGAGACCAAGAGAGCTTCAGTCCTTCCATCCTCACACCAACTGCCTGCTGATCTCATTGTCAAGCTTCAACTCTTCAATCTCCCTTCAACTCTCAAAGTCTCACTTAGCTTGGTTGTTCTATGCGGGGTAAATTGTTTGTGGTTTTATCCTTCCCTATTCCTCTGCTGACAATGTAGTGTCCTTGACTTCTTTCTCCTAGGTATTCCTTCCTTCCTCTTGTGCTCTACTCTATCCTACTCCTCTTGTTCTTTCATTTAACATGACTAATGTTCTGTTAACATAGAGAAGTTATTATGAACTGGATCAGATCATGTTTGAATCAATTATTTGTGCTTAATGTTAATTTTGTTTGTTCAAACACGCATGTATTTGTTTTGTTGCTGCTTGGCCAATATTAATTATGCATTAGGAGGATTAGGGTTTTCCTTGACAAAGGGAATCTTGATTATGAATATAGATTAGGAAAGTGGGATTAGATGTGTTCTAATTTGCCATTAGGATAAACATACACCTAATGGACCCCATAAAATCATTAAAGTGTAACTTTGGATTTTATTGCCTTTGGAGTAATTACGCCGGGAATGGCATGTTTAAAACATTAAGAGAGGAGTATATGTGAATCAAGAGACATTAATAGCCACTAAAACTCCATATTAACTAAAAGGGATTACCATTATAGGGTATGTGGTTTTGGAACAAGAACATTACCATTATGGCTTATACATATTTAATTTGAAAATGTTAAAAAATAGCTTTTTTGGCCCGGCCCTTACTAATGGAAGCATTTAAGAGTATAAAGCTCGATTTGTTTTCAAGGGATACTAACAACAAGGTATGAATTTTGAGGAGACTTCTCCAACTGCTCAATTTGAAATTGTGAGAGTTGTTTCATTTTTGGTTTCTTAGTTGCAGTTACCTGTTATCAATTTGATTCAAATTCTGCTTTTTAAATGATGAGTTAGAAGACGAGGTTAATGTGACATCCTATAATTTAAAAGGAACTCACATGAAAATTTGTAGGGACCAACTTGTAAAGAAATATATAGTTTTGAGGTTTTATCCTAATTATGTATAGTGAAGGAGAAGTTGCGGCAGAAATATATAACTTCAAGACTATGGTACAAAACAGTCCCCTCAGCATTATTAGAATGTATAAAAAGGGAAAGAAAGAGATTTACAAGAGATTAAACGATATCTTTCTACAAAAGATGTATATTGATATATTTACCCCTTCATAAAAAAATATTTTAAAATATTAATCCTTTTATCGAGCAACTCCTACACATTATAAACCCTAATTTTCTTTTGCCGCTTGGCCAAAAAAAAAAAACAAGGCAATGATAGCTTTACTATGATGCAGGGAAGGAGAAAGCAAAATGAAAATTGAGAAAGCTCTCTACATCACTAACCTAAACTTCTCTCCTCTAATTCTACAAGATCTAATCCCTCCATATATGGAAAATTCAAAATTTAAGGCAGCTTGTGAGATAGGGAGTTGGATTAGGATAAAGGATATCAAATAGACAAGAGGCGAGTCTCCCATCCATTTTAATGTAAGTTCCTTCTTCTAAAATTAAAGATTTCAAGATTTTGGATTTTGCATCAATAACTTCAAGAATTTCTTTCTTGAGAAGCCCTGGTGTACTAAGATGTTAGGTAGGAAAAAAGACATGAAAATAGAAAAGTTTTTGTGTAGGCTTATAAGATTATTGATACAATCTTTATTTGGAACACTTGTTGTTGTAAAACACATAGTAATGAAATCTCTTATGAGTACAAGCCCAAAGGAGAGCTCAATACCAAAAGAGAAAAGACTAGTACACTAGAAGAAAGAGCTCATTAAACTTATAAACCACGCTACACTTGCAAGACTCCCCAATATGGGAATCACAGCAAAATCCTTGATATTGTCAATTCTGCACAAGATAGCAATCCTACCCTTCTTATATGTCTGTCTTGTTTGCGTGCCTAGTTTATTTTATGTAATTTTATGTGATAAGTGTATCTGCACTCAAAGTTAGAGCCTTGAATAGTTAAATATTGCCTCTTTGGCAAAGAATTATACCCTTGTGGTAAAGAAACTTGAAGGCGGAGCCTGTATAGTAAGAAAGCCTTGTGGCTAAGAGATGTCTTTATGGCATAAAAAGCAGGATAGGCAAGGGGGAGAGTGCAGTGGTTCTCTAATAATGAATTCTAGGTGTTTGTGATATCATCTAATTAATATGTATGTCATCTTTTATATAGTGATTCATTTTATGTTATTATATATGTGTATTCCCTCCCTATTGGGATTTTCCCCAAAATATCATCCCATCTTGTCAACCCATCCTTGGCTAAGTTAGTGGAACATACAATGACAGGCAAGTTGTCAATGAGTTTTGAGAAGAATAAAGAGGATCTAATTCAATTATGATTCAGTTACGTTTGGAATAATTAAGGGATGAAAAGCATCCCGTAATTGGGTTAGATTTATCAGGTTTCTCTTATTGGAGTTATAATGGTCAACCTAAGTCATATTTGGCATATTCGGTAAATTATAGTTATAAATATATAAAATGATTTATGAACAGAGATTTGAGAGGACTATGAATGATTTTCCTATATCTGTACCATTTGGATATATAGGATATGAGGATTATGAGACTGCTCATTATCAATTATAAAAGGAATGCGGATAAGGTTAGTTAGTGTCTTAAATCGGTCATTGTGAGCATTCTTTAATTTGTATCTTACACAGTTGAAGGGTCAAATGAGCATCAAACAGGAAAAATCATTTCCTATAACTAAAGGACATGTAGAGCATTAAAACTAGAATTTATTTAGGCTACGTCGATCCCTGTAGCAAGAGGCAAAGTTGAAACACAATACAAGAGAAAATGTTTAAATCATGCATTTTATTATGAGGATATAGTTGCTTTTTGATCCGCGATTTAAAATTATGTTCACAAAAGGGGGAAAGAATTATAGATCATTACTAACATTCTTTGCTGGAACCATGGATTAAGGTAGCCTTATGGTAGCCCCTCCCCCCCCCCCCAAAAAAAAAAAAAAGTAGCCTCATGGTAGCCAAAAAACAAAGAAAAAAAAGGTGGCAGTATAAAGAGACTTTAATTGACCTTTCTAATGATAAAAGAATAGGGAGATCTTGACCTTATCTAATTTTTATTTCATTCATTTCCTATTTTTTATGCCGCAATGAATATTTGAAATATAATATATAGTTTTGTCATTATAAAAGGGACAAATCGAATATTATGAGCTAAACAAGATGAATAACTGTCAAATAAGCCTCTGCATGTAAGACAGTTATTTCAAAGGAAAAACGACCAGAAAAAAAAACATGTTGAATTTCAAAAAGACAGATAGCCCATGGTTACTATTCTTGTAATGGTTTGGACTACTCTTGTAATGACTTTAGCAAGTCAAAATCAATCAAAATCACTTAGCTGTCATTTTGAAATTCATCAGGTATTTTTTTTGTTATTTTTCCTCTTTCTCAAATAAGCCATTGTTTAATTGACAGTTGATAACTGTAATTTACGGGATAAAAAAATCATAAAATATTTCAATTTTTGTATTACTGTCATAAAAGGAAAAGACAAACCTTTGCTTTTCAAATACGATGCAAGCTTGTGCTAAGTAAATCTTCTAGCTTCCTCAGATCTTTTACAGACAGTCCTTGTAGATCTTCTCCATTGAGCTGTCTATTATTAGATGTAGAGCAACATATTTGAATCTATAATAAACACATTGTACATCCCCCATAATAAAATCTTTAACACCATTTAATGGTAATAGTAATACCTTATTTCAAGAGTCTTCTCTTCTATTTCCTTGTTTAGCTTAAAATATTCACCTTCAACCTATCCAATTACCATATGCTTTCCACATTCAATGACAAAAGTTTTAGTATACTCCAAGCATTTTCATATTAGGTATGTATATGGTCCATCATACCCTTGAATAAAAAAAGAGTAACTGTTGAATACTTATTGCAGTAATATAATATACTTCCTAAATATTAGTTAAGAGGTTTCTTTTGGTTCTAATTGAAGTAGACCTCTCACTTTTAATTCCAAATTTATAATTTTTCGTGAAATTATCTCTATTTTTATAAGCATTAATATCCTCCTAGTAGAGGCAATCCTAATTACACAAATAAAAGGAGTTTTCATCAATGAGTGTAGTTTCCAATGCCAGTGACTAGAGGGGATACTTCAGGATAACCAACACACATTTTTTAACAAATAACTAATTTAATTTTCATAATATATGTAAATTACTTATCTAACTCGAATATTTAGGGTGAGGGAAGTATATTGTACCCCCTATCCATATTATAAGACATTTCTAACTAATTTCCAAGTACTAATAAACATAGTTGAAAGCATTAAATTTGTCATAAAATTTAAGAGATTTCTAATATTATCCTTATTAATCACACTAAATTCCAATATCATACTAATTTTTATTCTCTCACACTATCCTTATTAAATATGGGCATATATGGGGAGAAATATTTAATGCTCATTGAAACTATCAAAATGTCTTATAACCAAAAAAAATTTTGTAAGATTTTTTTATATACAGATACACAGACAGAGATGGGAAAAAGAAAGATGAATCAAAACAGCAATAGATGAAGGGGTAGAGAGCAGAAGAAAAATTATACCTGTAGCTCTTGAGATGGCTGGTATGACTTCACAAGGTTCACATCTGAGTATAGGTTTCTCCTTTCAATTACTTGCCTCGCGCTTAAAACAACAAAAATATTGAAAATTAAAACGGAAGTCATACTTTAAAACTATTTCTAACGAATTATATAGCATAAATTATCATTTGATGAATTAAAATTATTTATGGAATTTAAATTTTAATGGAAGTCATACTTTTGCTGTGGGGAGGGGCACAATGGAAGTCATAGTTAAAATAAGTGAATTTAAATACAGCATTAAATTTGCTTATGTATCCAATCAGTCATGCATATATATACCAATGAATTTATTCTTAGTGGCTTCCATGGCCAAACATTACAGATGGGTGTTTTATTTCGGGATATATATGTGACAATAATGTGTAATATAATAGCATGTTTTAATTAACCGAATCTTAACTCTAGATAGACTCATTCAAAATTATAACATTTAAATATTGCCATTAATGGATATCAAAATATGAAGACAATAAGGAAAACGTCAAGAGCAATCTGTGATAAGCTGATAGCCTTACAAAACTTTTAGTATCTTCAAAGCAAAAGTGACCCGACTGTTCTAGTAGCATGTTCTCATAATCCTCTTTGAACTGTTTTAATCCACCTAATTAATCAATAAAAAATACAAAGAAAAAAAATTATGAACTAAAAGTTAATTTGGGATGTTCTCTATTGCCCAAAAAAAGAAAACATCCTGCCTCTTAAAAGTATGCCGTATTTGTACTTCTCTAGACCATTTAAATTAAACTAGAAGATTTAAATCTTTTTTGATATTTTCCATTTTCAAAGCAACATAGTAAAAAATATATTCAATTTTCCAACACCATTGAAAGTGATTTTTGAATAAAAATATTAAGATAAAAACCATCTCATATACAGCCTATATCTCCCTAGAGATGAAGAGAGGACATGCAGTACCGCTTGAACAGCGTATTGTGGGCCTTTTTTTTTTTTTTCCCTGTTTCCAAGAGAAATCAAAGACGAATACATTATTCTTGACTTGTGAATAGCGTAGTTTCTTGTAGATTTTAAATAATTGATATAACTATATTGATCGTTATGGAAAGGATCATATTTTTTTGCAGAGGAAAAATAACATCTTGACATTAACAAAAGCCTCTGGAACTGAAGCAGCTTCATGAAATCTAATATTCCTCCATATATGTGTCGTTTTCGTTATTTTCAAACCACTATTTTGTACTGTTTTAAGTTTTAAACGTTGATTATTGTACATATTATTCACATGAACGTTGAACAAATTCCATAGTCTCTTCCAAGACTATCAAGATTTCAGGGTTCAAACTATTTTAGCAGCAACCTCAAGACATTGTGTAAAAAGTTAGAGGTATAAGCAAAGCACAGTTATGATGAGATTACTCATTATTTTCAATTATACCCACATGATTAATTCTCAGATACACACACATATATAAAAGCACACAAAAGGACTATATCACAACTTTTTGGTCAGCACGTCTAGTTCAAGTTTTCTTCTTACAGCAAGAGAAGTACTGTGTGGAAGCAACTTGAACCTAAATCATTTCAATTAGAGAGAGAGAGAGAGAGAGAAGATACCTTGTACTGGCACAACAGAAGGTAATTTTCGCCGAAACATGAACATGGTAATTGATGATCAAACAGATGAGATACATAAATGCTGACACTTAAAAAAGAATAGAAAAATGAATTATGGGTCAAACTTGGTATGCTAATAATCTGGATTCTAGGTTGAGTTATTGCGCTTTTTAGAGCCATTTCATGTGAAATCTCACTCTATCAAAACTGAAGGAGATTATATAGACAAATTTAGAAGAGAGCACAAATGAGACGAATAAAAGCATACGCTATCACAGCTTCTTTATCAACAAATAAAGATCAGGATTTCTTTCCCTCTAAACAAAAACGAAAATCCCAGACGTGATTAAAATTCAGATTATTCTGATTCCTAGTGATAGAACACACACATACATTATATAGAGAGAGAAAAGATACCTTGTACTAGCATAATCAAAGAGTTTGCCCGAAGCTGAAAATACTAAGAGAGCAATCTCAGCATCACAGAGAGTTGACAGCTCCATAGCCTTCTTGAATAGACCTTTCCTTCTCTTTGAGAAAGCCACCTGCCTCGCAGCTACGTTCTCGATCTTCTTTATTGCTATCTTCCTTCTCGTCATTTCAGCCAATCTCTCCTTCAAACTAAAACCAAGTTAAATCAAAGAGAAAGAATTAGGTAAATCTAAAGATTTAATCCAGTCTCATACAAAAATTAATTACGCAGAAGAATATTATCTGCGTATTAAACGAAAAAGACAAGCATAAAATGAAGAGAACTTGGATTGGGTGTAGGTGGAAAAACACGATAAAAAGAGTTTGAGGCTTGGATAGGATAGATTAGGAAGGATAAGTGCAGATCTAAGGAAGAAATACAGAGAGAAGGGGAGGTTTCTTCTTGAGAAGGAGAGCGAAGTGTCGTTACCTGCTGACTGAAAAAAGGATGAAAGACAGGCTTCCCGAAATTAAAAAAAAAAAAAAAGAGAGAGAGAGAAGAGGAAAAAAAGAAGAAACTCTTGCAGTGGGTAAATTGATTGCATTAATTGCAGCTTTATACATGGGCACACGTGTTCGCCATTTAGTATTATATTTTGATACAAAATTTTCTTTACCTATTTATTTTATATAATATAAAATTACTAAAAATAAATTGTGCTAAATTATATTTAGTATTCTAAAGTATTTTTTATGGTATTTAGTATCAAAAACTATTTTTTTATATTCATTTAGCATTTTAAAGTATTTTTTTAGTAGCTCCTAATGTTCTAAAATAAATTTTAGTACAATTTTGTCCCTAAAGCATTTTTCTAATAGCAACTAGTACTCTCTACACTTATGATACTGAATGTTATTAAAAATATATATTAATTATGGTGATAGATACACCAAAAATTATTTTAAGATACTATATGTTATTGAAAAATTGTTTTAGAGTGTTGGAGGAGGGAGTGAGGGAGGAGGTATTTGGTTATTCTTTGAGCACATTGTTCATCCCTCCTGTGCTATAGGATGTATTTTGAAAAATAAAAGTTTAAATAATAAGCTGCCTAATAAGTGCAACGGCTCATTGGGACAGATAAACAATACACCTCCCTTAGAAAACATATAAGAAGTTTTCTCCTTGTACGGTTGGAAAAATTCAAAATTCTGTCTATGTATAGAATTATGATGTCAAATAGATTCATAAAATCATTAAATCCATTAGACTATGATTTAAATTAAATACTTTTTTCTTATTCTTTCCTGAAAAAAGAAAATCACTCATATTCGCAACTTCATGACTCAAGCTGGATAACTCTCAAATAACTCAAAGGAAAACAAAACCTTTAATTAGGTATTTTATATCATTTATTGAGGGGTCTCTTCCCCTTTTCTTGCTGTCTATTAAATTATAATCTGCCTGGTAATTGTTGGAATATTTTTAAAATAAAAAGATGTGTTTTTGAAACATCATGTTCTTATGTAAATTTATTAAATTAATAAATTTATATAAGGGGTTATGTCTTCATATAAATTAATAAATTTATTTGAAGAGTTGTATTCTCACATAAATTAATATATTTATATGAGAAATTGTGTCTTCATATAAATTAATAAATTTATATGAAAAGCTATGTAGGTAGTTATAATACTAAAAAACCCTACATATTAAATACATTTTATTTATTTAAATTATGTTAGTTCATGAACCAACATATGGGACTTGTATTTAATAAAGTATTATTTCAAAAGGCATCTCTTCAAGGCATCATTCCATGGTCTGTATAAACCCGTTACCATCACTTCATTTGGACACAACACAATTCAAACACAAAGATCAAACTCACTGCTTTTGTCTTTGAATGAACGTAGAGATAGAGTCAAATTATCACTTTGTAAAGGCCATTGTTTTATTCGCTTGAATCTTAGAAGTGCAATCTATATTCAAGAGTCTTCATTGTATCCTGAAAGAAATTTGCCAATCAACCCCACTTGCATCCTATAAGATAAGAATAGGTAGAGGCGAATTAAGCTTAAAGAAAAGTGCTACCCATACTTTGAACATATCGTACACCACTTTCTTTTTCCTCTCTTCTTCTTGTACTCTTCACAAAACCATCTCTACCAGCAGTAATAATATTAGATGATTTTTTATTTTATTTTTATAATTTTAATAGCAACTTCATTTCTCTTTAATTTAATTGAAATGTTACAATATTTTTCAAATCAATTAAAAATTTAACAACTTTTTTAAATTTGGATAAGAAAGTGGATAAATGACAAGATGGGAACACTTCGTCATTTAAGGGGAAAAAAACTAATTCTAATTCTTTCTAATTGATAATGATGTCAGATCATATTAACAATTAATAGTAAATAAAGTAAGTATTAAAGTATGTATAAAACTATTAAAGTTATTAACAATTTTTGGATAAGATATCGAAATATTATTTTCTAAAAATCCCTCAGACAATTCATATATTTGTGTCCAATGTTGATGACTAAATATATTAAATTTTATTATGTTTGATGTACAGATATTTTCTTATTAGAAGCAATTCTATTTGGGGTATTGGCAGACACTAAACATTAGAAGACAGTGCTTTGAATATGATTATTTTTAATAGGAGAATACTGATACCTAGAGGGAAAAAAAATACCTTGATTCAAAAAGAAAATAACTTTAAAAAAATATCTAATATCTAGTTTTGAATGAATTCAATAATGTGTGTTAGTTTTAAGAGATAGGATGAACGAAAAAATTTACCTATTATACTATCAAAAAGAAACACCAGGCACACCAGGCACTGTAGTAAAATGTCACGGGTAAAAATACTCATTAATTTTTCAAAACGGGGCCAAAATGCTATTTTCGTTGACTACCCTTAACGTCCATCACTTTTTCTTTTGTGAATCCCACTAAACATACACCTGTTTCTTTCTCACTACTCACTTTGTCGTTACTCACACATTATCACACACCCTCACTTTTTCTTTTCATTTCTCCATCTCTCTCCTCCCCTTCTTCGCCCTTTATTTTCTCCAAAATTGGACACACACAGTCTTCGGAATCTAGAAGCCATGAACACTGGCATTGCTAACTTCCAATCCATTCTCGACAAACCCGTTAGTTAGCTTACCAGTGAAGATTGTCACAAGTTTCGTCTTTCTTTCTCTCTCTTACATTTTTTTATTTCACTACAAAAAAACAGCTCATTACTGACAAAAAATTATTCCGTCACTAATTCCTAACAAATTACCAATAAAAATTTCGTCACTAAATTTAGCAATGGATTAGTGACAAAATTTCTATCCGTCACTAATCCATCAAAAAATCCGTCAATAAATATTTGGTGATGGAATTTTTTTATCATAAATTTTCATTGCTAATTCTATCACTAAATTGTTTGTCACAGAAGTTTTCATCACTAATTCCTTCACAATTTTGTTGCTAATTTTAAATTTTATTATTTTAGATTGTAACCTTACAACAATTTATATAATAACATAAGTAAGAATATAATGATTTAAATATATTTTTAATTGTAAAATAAATTGATATATTTGTAGAGTTTGTGTTAGTGAAGGTATTGTCATCATTCATGTCATCATTAAATACATATTGAGAATAGGAAGACAATTTCTTAGAAAACTTGTTTATATTTCATTAAAATCAATTCCTCTTGATTATTAATAATAATTAAAAAAATAATAAGAATATTAATAATTTTCTCATACAAACTGATATATGTACAATATATTGAAAGATATAATATATAATAGAAATTCAAAACCGAAAAATGAGTTTATATGAACACAAACTAATATTGAAGTGAATTTTGAATTTAAATCATTAAACAATAAAATTTAATCGTGATATAATTAATACTGATAATATAGATTGATTTTGGTCTTCTATGCAAAAACAAATGATATATATAAAGAATTATAAGAAAATAAATGATATATATAAACAGTTTTATGTCAAATTGTATGGAGTAACGAAGTTCTTTCAGAATCCCAATGGGAAAACTCAACCTTCAACTGTGGATATTAATCATGATTCCATTACTTCAAGTCTATGAAATTACTTTCTCATCAGTTGACCTTTTAAGTTATTAATTACTAACAGAAACAGAAGTACTGAAACATACACATATAATAATCTTTAAGGTAACAAATGCAACAAGAATTATATAGGTTCCAACTAGTGTTTATCAACTACCAAGCTGTCTAGCTAGTTTAATGAGTTTAAATATAGACAGTTAATGATAATGAGCTGTGCACTTGTACAGTTTCATATTTCATTCTTGAATCGACCACTGTGATATCATGTAAATCTCTCTCTCTCTCTCACATCTATAGAAATGCTAGTTTATGTATGTTTGTATGTATAAGAAATTGAGACTGATAATATAAAATATAAGAACCTTGAGCTAGCAAAATCAAAGAGCGTGCCAGTAGAAGAGAAGACTAAGAGGGCAATCTCAGCATCACAAAGAGTCAAGAGTTCTTGTGCCTTCTTGAAGAGACCTTTCCTTCTCTTTGAGAAAGTCACTTGTCTTGCTGTTACACTGTCAATTTTCTTCATCTGTATCTTCCTTCTCGTCATTTCCCTTCTCCTTCTCAGAATCATCAGTAACGCGAGGTTATTATATACGGCAAATTATACAGTGAAAAATCCAACACACATGCACACAACAAAGTTGAATTGGGTGGAAAACTGTACTTGAACTGAACAATGGAGAGGCTATACAGACAGTAGATCCAGTGGTTTTCACACGACAGAGAGAATCCCTCCAAGAACCGACAATTCAGGGAGAAGAGAGAAAAGGATAATGCTTTTGTTGTTAAATATATTAAACTAGAAAGATTAGTGATCTTAAAAGAAGAAATAATTAAAAACAATTCCAAAGGAAATATATGTAGAACTATATGAGAATTTCAAACTGGGCGACCAAATTGGATGAACGGAAATTCATACATCTTTAAGGATGTGAAAAATGAAAAGCCAAAAAAAAAAATAATGTTTTTGGCCAAGAACCTCGAACTACCAAGTTACTGGGGCAAAAAAGAAAACAATTGATAAAGCATTTTCAGAAAGAAGAAGAGTTAAGCTGGAGCTCATGAAAACATGGAACCCTACCTGGAAGATTGTAAGAGATTTCTTGAATATTGTAGGCTTTTTGGCAGTTCCCGCGTTAATGGCATTTCAAAGGAAATTGATGTGTTCCCTGTAGCCACTACTTCTATTTCATTTTTCTTCTATTTCCCGTTTTACATAGTTGGCCGTCATAAATCTTTCTGGCTTAGTTTTATAAAGGGAAAGTAAAGGGTAAGCTTGTTAACTATGAGAACTTTGGTTTATGCCTTCTCCTCATTTTTTTCCCCAGTTAAGCATGAAAGGAATTATTTCAGATCACGTTGAGTAGACATATAATTTGATGAGTAATTTCTAGTGACTATCTTGACATGGGTTGTTCAAAGTGATCTTAATCCAAGATCTCATATTATCAAAGAAATCATAAGAAATTTTGACAGATAATATCCCAAAACAAACAACTGGAGAAAAAGGGCAGTTAACAAAAAATATGTAGTAAAGATTCTTCTTCTTCACAACCAAATAAGCAGAGATCCGAGACATTAAGATGGTGTAGTATTAGAAGAATATCATCAAAAGGCAAATTTTCCAATTTATTCAAGAGAAATTATCACAAAATTATCATGGTAATTATTTTTTTCTTTATCTCTCATGCAAATGCATTTTTTTTTAAAATGTATAAATACTAAAGAGAAAGGTCCATGTTTTTATTGTATTATAGAGACTAATATTTTAAATGAAAAGAAATTTGAGGGACCAAAACCAGTGTAATATTTTAGTAAATACTTTTCATTTTATAGGATTTTGGTATTTTCTTTTTTTATTATTTGCAGTATATAGGCAAATTTGCCCTTAAGTAAAATTCTCCCTAAATTCAACTTTCAATTGACACCTATATTGACTATTCAAAATTTCAAATGTTCAAATTTACAATGTAAATATTTTTAGTTTGCATTAACCTTTCCAAGAAATAATTTTAATGATAATCTTCCATTCCTCCCTGAACACTTTATATGGGCGAATTACACTTACCTATATGTATATAAAATATTTTTAATAATTGAAAAAGTATATTTTAATAAAGAAAATACTTTTATAAGTAGTACAAGGTTATTATTTGAGAGAGCGGATGTGAATGTACTTAAACATTGACATTAGCGGGGTCGGTGGCACATAGAGCCTGCAAGCTGCCTAAACATCATTAGTCTGCTCTTATAACCATGTCACAAGGAGTTGACCGCTCCATGGCCTTCTTGAATAGACCTTTCCTTCTCTTTGAGAAAGCCACCCGCCTCGCAGCTACGTTCTTGATCTTCTTTATTTCTATCTTCCTTCTCGTCATCTCAATCCTCCTTCTTATATAGGTGCCAAAAAAAAAATAATTAGACAAATCCACAGCCAAAAAGGCTTTCAGGGTAAAAGAGTAAACACGGACTTGTTAATGTCACTTTCAGCACCTGTATAGGATCCTCGTCTTGTGATATATTTATTTGAAACTTTTTTACATGATAATATTTTGACCTTTTTCTTTTCTTTTCCGTTTAATTTTTTGTAACACATGGCTTAATCTATAAGCCTTGTGTGATCTTCATTTGAACGTTCATAAGTCGAAATAACTGTGTCTGGTCCCCATGTCAGATCTTTTTAAGGTGAGAGAGAGAGAGAGAGAGTCCTTTCCTCATCACATTTATATTTATAGTTACTAGTTAAGAGTTAATGTCATAAATTTTCTTCCACAAAAAAAGTCCCCTTAATCTAATTCATTAAAAATAGTTAGAAATATTTTCAAAAAAAATCAGAAATAGTATTTATTAAATAAATTTTAATTTATTATTTTCTTTAGTTCAAAATATAAGAACCATTTTATAATATAATTTACACTATAAAATGAGGCTTATATTTAGAATCAGATGAGTACTAGTTACTTACCTTTTGGTAAATCTTATTTTGGTAGTACTCCTCCGATCCTTAATATAAGATCTATTTAATTAATTTGATTAGATTAAAGAAGTTAATTATAAGGAATATGACATGTTTTTCCTAAAATATCATAACCATCTTCCTTAATATCCTCTCTCCCTCTTCTACTTGATTATGGTTGAGGGAAATTCACAAGGGTAATTTAGAAAAAAAAAATTATAAATATGAGAAATAAGTCTTATATTTAGGACCAAAATTAACTCAACAATTAGGTTATATATTAAGAACAGGAGGAGTATCATCTATTTGAGCATACTGAAATAGAAAATATAAGGGAAAATTACATGCAGGTCCCATAAAAGACAATTAATTTTGAAAAAGTCCCTAAAAATCTCCAAATGCTTCATAAGTCCCCAGGGACCTCAGGGCAAAAAATTTAAATTGTGGAATTACCTACTTGCCCTCACCGAATGACAACATGCACAGTTACAGCCACAACCTACACAGCAGCTAATCACAACCTACATTTGAGCCATTCACAATATGCACAGAAATCAATCACAACCTAATGACAATATGCACAGCATATAGTCACAACCTACACAGTAGCTAATCACAACCTTTTCCATCAATGAGGGCAAATAAGTAATTTCACAATTTTAACTTTTTGCTTTGAAGTCCTTGGGGACCAAGGAAGCTTTGGGGATTTCGAGAGACTTTTTCAGAATTAATTGTCTTCTATAAGACCTGTGTGTAATTTTCTCAAAATATAATAAATGATATTGTTATGTTGATTATGAATAACGGGTGTGTAGGGAGAGAGGGAGAGAGAGTACGCAATTCATTTTTGTGCAATAAAATTCTAATGTTCTAATGAGAAGGACTTTTTTTTTTTGGGTCCAACTGATGAGAAGGACTTTAGTAAGATAGTAAATCTTGATTAAAGAAAAAAGGTTCTCGGACGAGTTCTTCAAGGAAAAGAGAAATAATTACATCAAAATATTTTTTTCTTTAAAATAAAAAAAAGAGTGCTAGGGAGCAAGAATGACGTGATTATATACTTATGATAGATTATCTCCACCCCAGTGCGAGAGTACATCAATGTCAATGGCGAGTACATCTGCGCTCTTCCAAATAATAATTCAACACCATAGGTAAATAAATATTTACAATATTATATTATCAATAAATTCTTGCATGCTTGGTCCGGAAAAAAAAATAAATTCTTGCATACGCCTGCACCGCCTCATTTGTGATCTGACCGATCAGAATATATCAACTCACAACATTATTGAGTAAATAAGTTTCAATTAAAATATACGTATTATCTTTTTTAAAATACTCTTATTAATTAAGCGTATTGTTTAGAACTATCATTATTAAAAAGACTATTTTAAAAAAATACATAAATATGAGAGATAAAATAAATTAGAGTCTTATATTTAAGATAAAAAATAAAAGTGAAATGAGATCTTGACGTTACAGGGAAAGACTCGGCGATTTCAACCTCCATCAAGAAATTTCAAAATTTCCATCGAAGAACCCTAACCTCCACACTGCAGCCAACGCTTTTCTTCGTCCGTGAAGCTCCGCCGCTGCAGCCAACACTCTTCTTCGTCCATGGAGCTCTGCCGCTCAACGCACTCGCCGTCGATTACTTAGGGAATTGGTTGTCGGTCTCGCCTTTGCCGATAACTACGTCAGCCCAAAGGTTCCCTTCTCTTCCTCTCCTCTATTCTTTTTCCAATCCAACCTCACGCCAATCCCTTCCTAAATTATCCGCAGGATATTGTCGTTGAAGGATTGAAGGCCACAAGATTAGGACCATTAGTGTCTGTGGTAAGTTGAATGAGGAATCGATGATGGTGCTTTTTTTTTTTTGACCAAAAGTGACTGTGCGTTCTAACTCATTAGCAATGGAAGGCCACAGTATTCTCTTCCATTATTTTCTTCGATTTCAATATGTTTATATTTGTTTTAATTTACTAGTTTATTAAGTTATGTTGTTTCTACCTAAAACTTCTTGATTATTTTATAATTTTACAGATCTAGTATTCAATCAAATGTTGATGATGGATAACCAACCCCTAGTCTTTGATATTCAATTTGGTCATTCCTCAAATTACGACCTTTCGGTGAAATTCAGCTAATGGCACATTCTTGAACATATGGGAAAAAAGCTTTATAAAAATGATTTTGAAAATGCCTCATCATGTTCTGTGTCAATGCTGCTGATCATTTGTTTTTTTAATTGTTTGTGCACTGCAAATGATATTGTTGCTTTAAATGCAGGAGGTATGATGCAGCAATTGTTTGGATTAGATTGAAACTTTGGGGGCAAGATTATGGGACGAGATGGACAGAGAAAAATAAGAAATGGTTTCTCCTCAGCTGCTGTGGGAGTGAGGGATTGATTTAGTGTTTTCATTATTTTAGTAGGGATGAACGTGATTCTGCACATTTGGTTGGTTTGCTTTGCAAATGCTGTATTGCATGGTTCTAGTCCTTCAAGATCATTGTATGGTTGATCATATGTGTTTTGTAACATGACAAAGTTAATTCAATTAATTGAAATGTTGCTTTGCTCTCCCGATTTGACACGAGATGAATTTCTGCGCAGTTATTCCCTTCACTTTTGGAACTCTTTGTTATGCATTTTGGCATAACTATTTGGAAGAAGAATCAACTATCTGAACACCAAAACAAAGGCATTCCATTGAAACAATCAACTGTCATGTTACTGCACCAATTTAATAACATTCAATTGAAACATGACATACATGCATGAAACATTTTTGGACAGCAAGTTACATATACTAAATAGCGGCAACCTATACCAACGAACTAACTAGTCAACACCAAACTCATCGAAGTCAAACTAAAGTCATTATCCCCTTCAATTCTCAAAAGCTTTCCACGTCAAAATCACATCGTTAGCCATTATGCCTCCCATAATGAAAGATTTCAGCAAGGCCACGTCCTCCTCTCACCTACCCAGCTTGCCATGATGCATATAATTCTCCTCCCTTGAAGTTTCATACCTACACGAAACCATAATGCCAATGCCACATTTTGATGAGGTGACCAAAAGAAAGTTTAACACTGATTGTTAATTACAATGAAAAAGCAAAGGATGTCAAGCCAGAAAGCCATACAGACACTAACTAGGTAAGTTTCTTTATGATCTTCATAGACAACTCACTCAAATGGAATTTAGGCCTACAAATTCTGTAAAGAGTCAGAAACAGAATAATCAAAATTCCCAAAAAAAATTATCACCAATCTTGACAACCATGACAACCACATCATATAATATTTTGGAACAACCCACCTCGTATTTTCAAAAGCAAGAGGAATTTATGTGCTTGAAGTACAAGATCAAAAACAATCTATACGTGCAGGTTGGATAGAAATTATTACAAACATAAGTAAAATGATTTAACATAAACAAAACAAGGTAGCTGAAATTACAAATATAGTTAAACTCACCATCCATGAAGATGCCTTGTAGAAGATATAAACAATGATATTGATTCAAGGCCCCAGCAATCTACAAATATTCAATAGCATTTTGGACCGGCAAAATACAAATACTTGGAAAAATAATAAATAAACTGAATCAAATGCGTTGATGATAGGTAGGATTTGTCTTATTGTACCTCAATTCATTATCGATTAAGTCAAATCACAAACATCTCGTCTCAAGTGAAACCTCAAGAATCACAATGAAATGATTTTTATCGACAGAGGCTCTGGTGATTGCAAGGTTCAAACTTTTGAATTGAAGACACAGGGACCGTAAAAGTGTTCTTAAAAGCTCCAAAAATTGATTTTAAGTTAGGGTTCTTGGCTTCAAAAATGATTTCATTACTTATTTGTAACCATAAATCACAGCTTACCAGCAGCAAATTGAAGCAAAACACGATAAGAAGAGGATCGTCAATAGACCTTCAGCTTTCAGAGCTCAAACTTCGTCTCTAATTTATAAGACAGCCACCAGAAAGAGGAAGATAAGGATAAATAGCCTCTTGTTCAATCAAAAATAAGAGAAAAAGGAAGGCGCATATTAACTTACCCACCAGGAAGAGCTCAAGCTTCGTCTCAAGTCACCAGGAAGAGGGCAATCATCATTGAATGTAGAGATTAGGGTTCTTCTATGGGAATTTTCTGATGCAAGTTGAAAGCCCTGAGTTTAACTTATAATTATATTTTAATTAAAATCTTAACAATTAGAGATGACCTAGCAGCCACCTCATAAATTAAAATGTGGTGACTTGTTATATTCTAATTGGCCAGAGCATAGATGAGGTGGTGTACCCAAGAATTCCTCTTATATTATCATCAGAATCCATATGAGTAACATTAAACTAATTTTTCTTCCTATTTTGGGGAGACACAATCAAGGTGTATATTTACTTCTGATACACAAATGCCATATATGAATCAAATGCATATACAGTGATGTACATATAAACATATGTATGGATGTATGTATATTCAACACGTCGACATTTTCATTTCTTAAAAAGTATAAGATATGATACTTCTAGGATGCGTTTATATATTCATGAAAAAATTTATAAAGCAAACAAAAAATATAGTTGGAATTCAAACAAATGTAGACTAGAATATAGTCCTTTGTTACTACTGAATACCAAAAAATACATAATTTAATATAAGAACAAGTTGGGAGTTTAAATTTTATCCTAAATATAAAATTTCAATTTATTTTGTTTCTTAAATTTATAATTTTTCCCCCAAAATATTCTTAAGGAGTTCCTATCAAAAGGTAATTCAAATATATTCTTCTAATCCTAAATATAAGATCTATTTCTTAGTGTAACCTATTTCGTAGTATAATTTACACTACAAAATAGATCTTATATTTAGAAGAGGAGGAGTAGATAATTAAAAATGATAGTTTAAAAAAATCAAGACGCATTTATTATAAATAATAAACTTGACTAATTTTCTTAATATTTGTAAGTTAGTTGTCTAGTTCTTCCATTAAAAAAATGGAGGTAATACCAATCTTTTTTTGGAGCCTTTTGAAATAGTTTATAAATAACTTTTTAATCGTGATTTATGAAATACAAGATAAATATATGAGAGAAGTTTTATTATATGAATTGTGCTTATAGGTTATTTTAAACCCATCTTCCCTTGCTTGACGTCATATGCAAGCAAACATAATAGTATTCTAAAATTTTCTAGCGCCATCAAAGTAATTCCATGCATCCCCCCTTTTTGCCAGCTAATTCCATGCATTTCCGCTTATTCTTTTCCCTCCTATATAAAATGAAAAGCTTTAACATCATAATCTTTAGCTCAGGTAAAAAAAAAAAAACATCATAATCTTTAGCAGAATTTAATTTTTGTATAAAAATGTCTTGAAGTATCCACTAAGATTCTAGGAGTATCCAACATGTATAAAAAATTTTAAATTTTTTCTTAAAAAAGTATTTCAATTTCAATAGTATGTATCTGCTCCCTTGATCCTATAACTGTATGAATATTAAGAAAATTAATTAAATTAATTATTTATAATAAATAGGTGTTGTCTTTCCTAAAATATCATTATTAATCATGTGTATTGAAACTACTACCTCTGGTCCTTAATATAAGATCTCATTTGACTTTTATTTTGGTCCTAATTATAAGACTCCAATCCACTTTGTCTCTCATATTTATGTATTTTTTTCCAAGATAGTCCTTCTACTAATGGTAATTCTAGGCAATACACTTGATTAGCAAGGATATTTTAGGAAAGATAGCATCTATTTATTACAAATAACTAACTTAACTTATTTTCTTAATCTCCTCAAATTAGTCAACTAGCTCTTATAATTAGGACCGGAGGTAGTATCATTTAATATAAATTCTTTAACACATGCAATCAATATAAGGATTACTTTGAAGAAAAAAAGGACAAATATGTGAAATGAGGTGGATTTATATCTTATATTTAAGATTAAATTAAATTTCCAATTAACTTTTACATTAAGGACTGGAAATAGTATAAAGTATTGTGGTGTATGATTATCTGGTATAATACAATACAAATACATCAAACAATTTGAAGTATTGATGCTTCATTGGAGTGTTCTTTTAATTTACTCTTGAGTACAAAAGGCAAACGATAGATCGTTCCCAATTATGTTACTACATGTACAGTGTTGACATCTAAACTTACAATCATTTGATTAAATATTTTGGCCAATTTTACTATTTATAAATTTTACCCTATGTAACCTATTACTTAGTAATCAGAAAAAGTAATCTAGCAAAAATGTAAAAGCAAGTGTTGTATAATTATTTTATATTATATTTTATAAAGAATATGGGCTAGATATGCATCCGATAAACCAAAATAAAGAATATGGGCTAGATTTTATATTATATTTTATAATAATTAGTGGCTTTAAGGAATGACTCAAAACAATGGCAAACTGCCTTAATGGTAATAATGTCACCTTCAGATAAAGTTGAGTTTGAGTTGAGTGTTGATATTGTGGGGGGTGTGTGTGTGTGGTGTTTGAATTGTATAAACCAAACAAAAAAGGGAAGGCACTAAACTAAGAGAACCTAAAAAGGAATTATAATATACATATTTTTGCCAAAAAAGTGAATTATAATATATGATTTTTAATTAATTATTATATATAAAACTAGTGCTAAGTTTTAGTAATATCATACGCATGCTATTTATAAAAATTATAGCATATAAAGCTAATATATGTGTGTGTTCATAAATAACTGATAATTCAAGTATGTTGTCAAAAAAGTTGTATATTTAACACTTAGAAACCGTCAAATATTTAAATCTAATTTAAAGTTTGTGTTTTTATTTGACAGTTAAAAATACTAAAATAAAATTATTTTACATGACGATGATATATTTTTAAAAAAAACTGTCAAATATAGTTACTTTATTTGAAAGTTTTTCTTATGTGAAACACCGATCAAGGCAAATGACCTGCCCAACAATTAATCAACCCTATCTATTTGACAGGTATTTATTTTTACTTTTCAAGTGGGATTGAACACTTCTCTATATTATATAGAGACAATTATAATAAAGTCTTAAAATAAATTACTAGTAAGTCTTTGAAACTTATCTTTGTAGCCTGTTTTGCTATTACTAGAACTTTTTAGTAATTATATTTCTTATTTGGAACTTCATAATAATTATCCCTATTATATATTGTCAAGAGCAGTTAAATTATACAGTAAATAATGAGCATTGATTGATCGGATGGGTTACTACTATTTTTATTTTCTTCATGAATAATAATTAAAAACAGCACAGTTCCACCACTTCACTGCAGCCCAGGAACAGCTAAGTTGAAACAACTACACACAGCTATACAATTCCATTATTGTACAACCACTATTCATAAATTTAAAATCTAGCACTGTGCTTTTCAGGCAAGAATGTTTTTCACAAAACTTAAAAAAAAAAAAAATCCACTGCGCTTCTTCCTTCAGAAGCTTTAATTTCATTCAGGGAAACAGTAACCTGCGATTCAGTAAATAAAATAACGATTAATGAAACTTGATAACCTTAATTGTCTAGAGTTTTAGACTAATTAAACTCACCCACATGGATTGCAAATCATTCATGTAAGCCACAGGACTTAACACTAAAAACTTCATCGTCATGGACAACTACTACATTAATGAGGTTAACAATATCATATCAAATGTACATAGACACGCAAATGTAGGAAGTTGGAGTACTAACAAGTTGTAAAAAGTGAAGCTTATCTCGAGCACTTGGCCCATTCAAAGCATAATCTAATAAAATGATCTTAAATATATATAAGTACTAGATAATTAATTTACAGTTATTGAGAATGATAAACGAGGTTTGTTATCTATAATAAATGTGTTAGTTTACCTAAAACACCAGATTCATTCATTTGCATTGAAAATTACCTTCAATAAACAAATAAAAATAAAAAGCCCTTTAGAATTGCAACCAACATGATTGTTTAAAAAAGAATTATAAATTTGTAAAATAAAATGGATTTAGGACTTACAGTTAAAACCTAAACCATGCTCTTAACTAACTTCTATATTTAGGACCAAATACTTTTGAGGGAGCAAAATAACTAATCTACAGTAACCGGAGATAAAACACAGCTCTCTCATCAGTGGCGTTTATAGCAACTTGCCTTGTTGTGGGAGGCGCGTCTGATGGCTGATCTTGTTCATCCTCAAGCCATCGGGCCTATCAACACATAATTTCATTTCCCAGTTCGATACAATTCCCAGATCAGTACTGACAAAAACAAAGACCATAAGAATCTGAAACCTGTTCATTACCTGATCTAATCTCTGGTTTTCTTCCATGGATTTGGTGAACTGGATTGGCATTAAGTTTAAAAACATGGAAAGTGAGACATTATATTATCACTATGAAGACACATTAATGAGAAATTAATTGCCAAGAGAATCAGTGACAAGAATCTGACAACCTTCTTTAGCCTCTGGTTTTCTTCCTTGAGTCCGTCTTCCTTTATTGACGTCAAAATTAAAACGCATTACTAAAACAAATATGAGACATGAATGAAGACTCACAACGTGCTCCAAAGATTAACAAATATTTTATTAATGTAAGATGTTACTATAACTAAAATATGGGATGGAGGAAGTGCCTTAGACATTACTACATTGCATATTATATTACCACAAGACATTAAATGCTGTAAATATAAACTCAAAGTTATGGTTAAACTTAATCAGATGTGCTAAGTTCATTTTTTGTGTGTGTTTAAGTTGTTGACATTGGTAAGTATAGACTTTTTGATAAAGTTGTGTGTTTAAAATTTGAAAACAAAAATCTGCTTTAGTTCTGTACGAGTTTATGTATGTTGAATTTACGTGTCTTTAATTTGAGGCATGTCGTTTGTGGTTTTTTGTAATCTCTATTAACTATGGGCTTATTTGAAGGCTCACGGAAATTACTCGCTCCATTCCTTTTTGATGGTCACTTTTTAAGAAAATTCTTGTTTATATTTATCTGTCATTATAAAATTTGAAGATAAAAATAATTACTATTTTCTTTATTCTACCCTTGTCTTTACTAACTTCAGAATTCCAAAGGCAGCATTATTTACTAAAATAAAAGGTTAAGTTAGAAGGAATTAATTCTGATCAATACTTTCTCATTATAACACTGAGGAAAAGGCTGAATATAATGCATAGGATTCTTTTGATAAACAAACATAACGCTAACCTTTTTCTTTAGAACACTGATCTCCTGCTCAAATACTTCGACCTGAAACATATAGAATTAGTTTCTATCTGTTCTAAATATTGCAAGCTGCGTTTTACCCATACCATGGAATCGAAGAACAGATAGAAAGAACAAACGCATCATAACTGTTTACTATCGCTAAATAGTAAAGAAACAAATGAAAAAAAGAAGAGGCAACGTTATAGTGAACAGCAAACAGTATCAATAAATTCTAATTTTTATAACATAGTGAATAACATTGCATATCATCTATCCAAAAAATGCCTTTTTGAATCAAACCCATATGAAGCTCGGAAAAGCAAGAAGCCTCAGGCAAGCCACTTACAATTCTTAGTTGTCTAGCTAGCATATGTTTAGGTTAAATTTCATTCTTGAATTGACGAAAAATAGGGAGAGAAAAAACTAAATTTTAAATTGGCTAGAGTAGTCAAACCAAAGCGTGTCATCTGTATAATCTTACAAGTAATAGTTAGCAGGAATATTGTATGCAATGAAGAGGCTAGTTGGGAATGGAATATTAACAAGGGAGCCATTCTTATTTGAATCCCTATAGACTGAGTTTGACAATAGGCAAGCCACGCCAACCTCCATTGTCAAGTCCATATTCTTTCTCATTTTCCTCACCTAGTGAAAGAAGTACCACAAGATCAACAGTTCTTCAGCATGAAGATCCTCTAGTGAAATACCGCGAAAAAATTCAAATGTTTACTAAAAGCAAATTTATGCATTTTGTAGTTTTTCTGTGTATGTTTCAAACGCCAACACCCAACTTCTTTAGAAGCAATAGAAAAATTTGAGTGGCAAAGTGCTACGACGGAGGAGATTCAAGCATCCATAAAACTCAACATGCGTGGGAGTCAGATGTTCATGAAGGCCGAAATGTTATAAGGTCCCGAGGGGTAGAGCTGTTAGAGCCCAACACATTTAAACCCTTTTAAATTGATGACCAGCAGGCTTAACAATTAGGTCCCAAAATGAGTAAATGGGCTAAACGTTGGGCCCATTTCGGTCAAATAATTAAAAGGCCATCCCTTAAATATATGTTTTTAAATTATTCAACTACTAGAGACCAAGAGAGCTTCAGTCCTTCCATCCTCACACCAACTGCCTGCTGATCTCATTGTCAAGCTTCAACTCTTCAATCTTCCTTCAACTCTCAAAGTCTCACTTAGCTTGGTTGTTCTATGCGGGGTAAATTGTTTGTGGTTTTATCCTTCCCCATTCCTCTGCTGACAATGCAGTGTCCTTGACTTCTTTCTCCTAGGTACTCCTTCCTTCCTCTTGCGCTCTACTCTACTCTACTCCTCTTGTTCTTTCATTTAACATGACTAATGTTTTGTTAACATAGAGAAGTTATTATGAACTGGATCAGAGCATGTTTGAATCAATTATTTGTGCTTAATGTTAATTTTGTTTGTTCAAACACGCATGTATTTGTTTAGTTGCTGCTTGGCCAATATTAATTATGAATTAGGAGGATTATGGTTTTCCTTGACAAAGGGAATCTTGATTATGAATATAGATTGGGAAAGTGGGATTAGATGTGTTCTAATTTGCCATTAGGATAAAAATATAACTAATGGACCCCATAAAATCATTAAAGAGTAACTTTGGATTTTATTGCCTCTGAAGTAATTATGCCGGGAATGGCATGTTTAAAACATTAAGAGAGGAGTATATGTGAATCAAGAGACATTAATAGCCACTAAAACTTCATATTAACTAAAAGGGATTACCATTATAGGGTATGTGGTTTTGGAACAAGAACATTACCATTATGGCTTATATATTTTTTATTTGAAAATGTTAAAAAATAGCTTTTTTGGCCCGGCCCTTACTAATGGAAGCATTTAAGAGTATAAAGCTCGATTTGTTTTCAAGGGATACTAAAACCAAGGTATGAATTTTGAGGAGACTTCTCCAACTCCTCAATTTGAAATTGTGAGAGTTGTTTCATTTTTGATTTCTTAGTTGCAGTTACCTGTTATTAATTTGATTCAAATTCTGCTTTTTAAATGATGAGTTAGAAGACGAGGTTAATGTGACATCCCATAATTTAAAAGGAACTCACATGAAAATTTGTAGGGCCCAACTTGTAAAGAAATATATAGTTTTGAGGTTTTATCCTAATTATGTATAGTGAAGGAGAAGTTTTGGCAGAAATATATAACTTCAAAACTATGGTACAAAACAGTCCCCTCAACATTAGAATGTATAATAAGGGAAAGTAAGAGATTTGCAAGAGATTAAACCATATCTTTCTACAAAAGATGTATTTTGATATATTTACCCCTTCATAAAAAAATATTTTAAAATATTAATCCTTTTACTAAGATTTTAGGTAGGAAAAAAGACATGAAACTAGACAATTTTTTGTGTGGGCGTATAAGATTATTGATATAATCTTCATTTGGAACACTTGTTATTGTAAAACACATAGTAAGGAAATCTCTTATGAGTACAAGCCCAAAGGAGAGCTCAATCCCAAAAAACTAGTATATTAGAAGAAAGAGCTCATTAAACATGTAAACCATGCTACACTTGCAAGACTCCCCAGTATGGGAATCACAACAAAATCCTTGATATTGTCAATTCTGCACAAGATAGCAATCCTACCCTTCTTATATGTCTGTCTTGTTTGCGTGCCTAGTTTATTTTATGTAATTTTATGTGATAAGTGTATCTGTACTCAAAGTTAGAGCCTTGAATAGTTAAATATTGCCTCTTTGGCAAAGAATTATACCCTTGTGGTAAAGAAACTTGAAGGCAGAGTCTGTATAGTAAGAAAGCCTTGTGGCTAAGAGATGTCTTTATGGCATAAAAAGCAGGATAGGTAAGGGGGAGAGTGCAGTGGTTCTCTAATAATGAATTCTAGGTGTTTGTGATATCATCTAATTAATATGTATGTCATCTTTTATATAGTGATTCATTTTATGTTATTATATATGTGTATTCCCTTCCTATTGGGATTTTCCCCAAAATATCATCCCATCTTGTCAACCCATACTTGGCGAAGTTAGTGGAACATACAATGACAGGCAAGTTGTCAATGAGTTTTGAGAAGAATAAAGAGGATCTAATTCAATTATGATTCAGTTACGTTTGGAATACTTAAGGGATGAAAAGCATCCCGTAATTGGGTTAGATTTATCAGGTTTCTCTTATTGGAGTTATAATGGTCAACCTAAGTCATATTTGGCATATTCGGTAAATTATAGTTATAAATATATAAAATGATTTATGAACAGAGATTTGAGAGGACTATGAATGATTTTCCTATATCTGTACCATTTGGATATATAGGATATGAGGATTATGAGACTGCTCATTATCAATTATAAAAGGAATGCGGATAAGGTTAGTTAGTGTCTTAAATCGGTCATTGTGAGCATTCTTTAATTTGTATCTTACACAGGTGAAGGGTCAAATGAGCATCAAACAGGAAAAATCATTTCCTATAACTAAAGGACACGTAGAGCATTAAAACTAGAATTTATTTAGGTTACGTCGATCCCTGTAGCATGAGGCAAAGTTGAAACACAATACAAGAGAAAATGTTTAAATTATGCATTTTATTATGAGGATATAGTTGCTTTTTGATCCGCGATTTAAAATTATGTTCACAAAAGGGGGAAAGAATTATAGATCATTACTAACATTCTTTGGTGGAACCATGGATTAAGGTAGCCTTATGATAGCCCCCAAAAAAAAAAAAGGTAGCCTCATGGTAGCCAAAAAACAAAGAACAAAAAGGTGGCAGTATAAAGAGACTTTAATTGACCTTTCTAATGATAAAAGAATAGGGAGATCTTGACCTTATCTAATTTTTATTTCATTCACTTCCTATTTTTTATGCCGCAATGAATATTTGAAATATAATATATAGTTTTGTCATTATAAAAGGGACAAATCGAATATTATGAGCTAAACAAGATGAATAACTGTCAAATTAGCCTCTGCATATGAGACAGTTATTTCAAAGGGAAAACAACAAGGACAAAAAAACATGTTAAATTTCAAAAAGACAAATAGGCCATGGTTACTATTCTTGTAGTGGTTTGGACTACTCTTGTAATGACTTTAGCAAGTCAAAATCAATCAAAATCACTTAGCTGTCATTTTGAAATTCAACAGGTTTTTTTTTGTTACTTTTCCTCTTTCTCAAATAAGCCATTATTTAATTGACAGTTGATAACTGTAATTAACGGAATAAAAAAATCATAAAATATTTCAATTTTTGTATTACTGTCATAAAAGGAAAAGACAAACCTTTGCTTTTGAAACTCGATGCAAGCTTGTGCTAAGTAAATCTTCTAGCTTCCTCAGATCTTTTACAGACAACCCTTGTAGATCTTCCCATTGAGCTGTCTATTATTAGATGTGGAGCAACACATTTGAATCTATAATAAACACATTGTACATCCCCCATAATAAAATCTTTAACACCATTTAATAATGGTAATAGTAATACCTTATTTCAAGAGTCTTCTCTTCTATTTCCTTGTTTAGCATAAAATATTCACCTTCAACCTGTCCAATTACCATATGCTTTCCACATTCAATGACAAAAGTTTTGGTATACTCCAAGCATTTTCATATTAGGTATGTATATGGCGCATCATACCCTTGAATTAAAAAAGAAGTAACTGTTGAATAATTATTGCAGTAATATAATATACTTCCTAAATATTAGTTAAGAGGTTTATTTTGGTTCTAATTGAAGCAGACCTCTCATTTTTTATTCCAAATTTATAATTTTTCACGAAATTATCTCTATTTTTATAGGCATTAATATCCTTCTAGTAAAGGCAATCCTAATTACACAAATAAAAGGAGTTTTCATCAATGAGTGTAGTTTCCAATGCCAGTGACTAGAGGGGATATTTCAGGATAATCAACACACATTTTTTAACAAATAACTAATTTAATTTTCTTAATGTATGTAAATTACTTATCTAACTCGAGTATTTAGGGTGAGGGAAGTATATTGTACTCCCCCTGATCCATATTATAAGACGTTTCTAACTAATTTCCAAGTCCTAATAAAAATAGTTAAAAGCATTGAATTTGTCATAAAATTTAAGAGATTTCTAATATTATCCTTATTAATCACACTAAATTCCAACATCATACTAATTTTTATTCTCTCTCACTATCCTTATTAAATATGGGCATATATGGGAAGAAATATTTAATGCTCATTGAAACTATCAAAATGTCTTATAACCAAAAATATTTTTGTAAGATTTTTTTATATACAGACACACAGACAGAGATGGGAAAAAGAAAGATGAATCAAAACAGCAATAGATGAAGGGGTAGAGAGCAGAAGAAAAATTATACCTGTAGCTCTTGAGGTGGCTGGTATGACTTCACAAGGTTCACATTTGAGTATAGGTTTCTCCTTCCAATTACTTGCCTCGTGCTTAAAACAACAAAAATATTGAAAATTAAAATGGAAGTCATACTTTTGCTGTGGGGAGGGGCACAATGGAAGTCATAGTTAAAATAAGTGAATTTAAATACAGCATTAAATTTGCTTATGTATCCAATCAGTCATGTATATATATACCAATGAATTTATTCTTAGTGGCTTCCATGGCCAAACATTACAGATGGGTGTTTTATTTAGAGATATATATGTGACAATAATGTGTAATATAATAGCATTTTTTTAATTAACCGAATCTTAACTCAAGATAGACTCATTCAAAATTATAACATTTAAATATTGCCATTAATAGATATCAAAATATGAAGACAATAAGGAAAACGTCAAGAGCAATCTGTGATAAGCTGATAGCCTTACAAAACTTTTAGTATCTTCAAAGCAAAAGTGACCCGACTGTTCTAGTAGCATGTTCTCATAATCCTCTTTAAACTGTTTTAATCCACCTAATTAATCAATAAAAAATACAAAGAAAAAAGAATTATGAACTAAAAGTTAATTTGGGATGTTCTCTATTGCCCAAAAAACGAAAACATCCCTGCCTCTTAAAAGTATGCCGTATTTGTACTTCTCTAGACCATTTAAATTAAACTAGAAGATTTAAATCTTCTTTTGATATTTTTTATTTTGAAAGCAACGTAGTAAAAAAAATACATACAATTTTCCAACACCATTGAAAGTGATTTTGAATAAAAATAGAATTAAAATAATAAGATAAAAACCATCTCATATACAGCCTATATAGGACATGCAGTACCGCTTGAACAGCGTATTGTGGGCCTTTTTTTTTTTCCCCCCCTGTTTCCAAAAGAAATCAAAGACGAATACATTATTCTTGACTTGTGAATAGCGTAGTTTCTTGTAGATTTTAAATAATTGATGTAACTATATTGATCGTTATGGAAAGGATCATATTTTTTTCCCAGAGGAAAAATAGCATCTTGACATTAACAAAAGCCTCTGGAACTGAAGCAGCTTCATGGAATCTAATATTCCTCCATATATGTGTCGTTTTCGTTATTTTCAAACCACTATTTTGTACTGTTTTAAGTTTTAAACGTTGATTATTGTACATATTATTCACATGAACGTTGAACAAATTCCATAGTCTCTTCCAAGACTATCAAGATTTCAGTGTTCAAACTATTTTCGCAGCAACCTCAAGACATTGTGTAAAGAGTTAAAGGTATAAGCAAAACACAGTTATGATGAGATTACTCATTATTTTCAATTATACCCACATGATTAATTCTCAGATACACACATATATAAAAGCACACAAAAGGACTATATCACAACTTTTTGGTCAGCACGTCTAGTTCAAGTTTTCTTCTTACAGCAAGAGAAGTACTGTGTGGAAGCAACTTGAACCTAAATCATTTCAATTAGAGAGAGAGAGAGAGAGAAGATACCTTGTACTGGCACAACAGAAGGTAATTTTCGCCGAAACATGAACATGGTAATTGATGATCAAACAGATGAGATACATAAATGCTGACACTTAAAAAAGAATAGACAAATGAATCATGGGTCAAACTTGGTGTGCTAATAATCTGGATTCTAGGTTGAGTTATTGTGCTTTTTAGAGCCATTTCATGTGAAATCTCACTCTATCAAAACTGATGGAGATTATATAGACAAATTTAGAAGAGAGCACAAATGAGACGAATAAAAGCATACGCTATCACAGCTTCTTTATCAGCAAATAAAGATCAGGATTTATTTTCCTCTAAACAAAAACGAAAATCCCAGACGTGATTAAAATTCAGATTATTCTGATTCCTAGTGATAGTACACACATATACATTATATAGAGAGAGAAAAGATACCTTGTACTAGCATAATCAAAGAGTTTGCCCGAAGCTGAAAATACTAAGAGAGCAATCTCAGCATCACAGAGAGTTGACAGCTCCATAGCCTTCTTGAATAGACCTTTCCTTCTCTTTGAGAAAGCCACCTGCCTCGCAGCTACGTTCTCGATCTTCTTTATTGCTATCTTCCTTCTCGTCATTTCAACCAATCTCTCCTTCAAACTAAAACCAAGTCAAATCAAAGAGAAAGAATTAGGGAAATCTAAAGATTTAATCCAGTCTCAGACAAAATTAATTACGCAGAAGAATATTATCTGCGTGTTAAACGAAAAAGACAAGCATAAAATGAAGAGAACTTGGATTGGGCGTAGGTGGAACAACAAGATAAAAAGAGTTTGAGGCTTGGATAGGATAGATTAGGAAGGATAAGTGCAGATCTAAGTAAGAAATACAGAGAGAAGGGGAGGTTTCTTCTTGAGAAGGAGAGCGAAGTGTTGTTACCTGCAAGAATATTCTGAAATGTGATGACTGAAGAAAGGATGAAAGATAGAGTCTTGGTGAGCAGGAAATTATTAAGGAGGAGACAGGCTTCCCTAAATTTAAAAAAAAAAAAGGAAAAAAGAAGAAACTCTTGCGGTGGGCAAATTGATTGCATTAATTGCAGCTTTATACATGGGCACACGCATTCGCCGTTTAGTGCCACGAGTTTGGGATCACTAATTCACTAAAAGAAAAAACCAGGTAAGAATGATTTCTAGATAAAGAGAAATAGAAAATTTTAATGAGGGTGTGTTTGAAAAATTGTATCCATAAATGCAGTTTTTGGTATGTGAGAATAACTTATAAGTAACTTATAATAAAAACTCGAGTAGTATTATATTTTGAGACAAAAGTCTCTTTACACATTTATTTTATATAATATAAAATTACTAAAAATAAATTGTGTTAAATTATATTTAGTATTCTAAAGTATTTTTTATGGTATGTAGTATCAAAAACTAATTTTTTATATATTCATTTAGCATGTTAAAGTATTTTTTTATAGCCCCTAATGTTCTAAAATAAATTTTAGTACAATTTTGTCCCTAAAGCATTTTTCTAATAGCAAGTAGTACTCTCTACACTTATGATACTGAATATTACTAAAAATATATATTAATTATGGTGATAGATACACCAAAAATTATTTTAAGATACTATATGTTATTGAAAAATTGTTTTAGAGTGTTGGAGCAGGGAGTGAGGGAGGAGGTATTTGGTTATTCTTTGAGCACATTGTTCATCCCTCCTGTGCCATAGGATGCATTTTGAAAAATAAAAGTTTAAATTATAAGCTGCCTAGTAAGTGCAACGGGTCATTAGGACAGATAAACAATACACCCCTTAGAAATATATAAAAAGTTTTCTCCTTGTACGGTTAGAAAAATTCAAAATTCTGTCCATGTATAGAATTACGATGTCAAATAGATTCATAAAATCATCAAATCCATTAGACTATGATTTAAATTAAATACTTTTTTCTTATTCTTTCCCCAAAAAAGAAAATCACTCATATTCGCAACCTCACGACTCAAGCTGGATAACTCTCAAATAACTCAAAGGAAAACAAAACCTTTAATTAGGCATTTTATTTCATTTATTGAGGGGTCTCTTCCCATTTTCTTGTCTGTCTATTAAATTATAAGCTGCCTGGTAATTGTTGGAATATTTTTAAAATGAAGAGATGTGTTTTTGAAAAGTCATGTTCTTATGTAAATTTATTAAATTAATAAATTTATTGAGGGGTTATGTCTTCATATAAATTAATAAATTTATTTGAAGAGTTGTATTCTCACATAAATTAATATATTTATATGAAAAATTGTGTTTTCATATAAATTAATATATTTATATGAAAGGCTATGTAAGTAGTTACAATAATAAAAGACCCTACATATTAAATACATTTTATTTATTTAAATTATGTTAGTTCATGAACCAACATATGGGACTTGTATTTAATAAAGTATTATTTCAAAAGGCATCTCTTCAAGACATCATTCCATGGTCTGTATAAAACCGTCACCATCACTTCATTTGGATACAACACAATTCAAACACAAAGATCAAACTGACTGCCTTTGTCTTTGAGTGAACGTAGAGATAGAGTCAAATTATCACCTTGTAAAGGCCATTGTTTTATTCGCTTGAATCTTGGAAGTGCAATCTATATTCAAGAGTTTTCATTGTATCCTGAAAGAAATTTGCCAATCAACCCCACTTGCATCCTATGAGATAAGAATAGGTAGAGGCAAATTAAGTCTGAAGGAAAGTGCTGCCCATACCTTGAAGACATCGTACACCACTTTCTTTTTCCTCTCTTCTTCTTGTACTCTTCACAAAACCATCCCTACCAGCAGTAATAATATTAGATGATTTTTTATTTTATTTTTATAAATTTTAATAGCCACTTCATTTCTCTTTAATTTAATTAAAATGTTACAATATTTTCAAATCAATTAAAAATTTAACAACTTTTTTAATTTTGGATAAGAAAGTGGATAAATGACGAGATCGGAACACTTCGTCATTTGAGGGGGAAAAACTAATTATAATTCTTTCTAATTGATAATTATGTCAGATCATATTAACAATTAATATTAAATAAAGTGAGTATTAAAGTATGTATAAAACTATTAAAGTTATTAACAATTTTTAGATAAGATATCGAAATATTATTTTCTAAAAATCCCTCTGACAATTCATATATTTTTGTTCAATGTTGATGACTGAATATATTAAATTTTATTATGTTTGATGTACAAATATTTTCTTATTGGAAGCAATTCTATTTGAGGTATTGGCAGACACTAAACGTTAGAAGACAGTGCTTTGAATATGATTATTTTTAATAGGAGAATACTGATGCCCAGAGGAAAAAAAATACCTTGATTCAAAAAGAAAATAACTTTAAAAAAATATCTAATATCTAGTTTTGAATGAATTCAATAATGTGTCTTAGTTTTAAGAGATAGGATGAATGAAAAAATTTACCTATTATACTATCAAAAAGAAACACCAGGCACCGTAATAAAATGTCAGGGGTAAAAATACTCATTAATTTTTCAAAACGGGGCAAAAATGCTATTTTTGTTGACTACCCTTAACATCCATCACTTTTTCTTTTATGAATCCCACTAAGCATACACGTGTTTCTTTCTCACTACTCACTTTGTCATCTACTCACACATTATCACACACCCTCACTTTTTCTTTCATTTCTCTATCTCTCCCCTCCCCTCTCTTCTTCGCCTTTTATTTTCTCCAAAGTTGGACACACACAGTCATCGGAATCTAGAAGCCATGAACACTAGCATTGCTAACTTCCAATCCATTCTCGACAAACCCCTTAGTTAGCTCACCAGTGAAGATTGTCAAAAGTTCCGTCTTTCTTTCTCTCTCGTACATTTTTTATTTCACTACAAAAAAACAGCTCATTACTGACAACAAATTATTTCGTCGCTAATTTCTAACAGATTACTAATAGAAATTTTGTCACTAAATTTAGCAATGGATTAGTGACAAAATTTCTGTCTGTCGCTAATCCGTCAATAAATATTTAGCGACGGAATTTTTTTCATCAAAAATTTTCATAATTCCATCACTAAATTGTTTGTCATAGAAGTTTTCATCACTAATTCCGTCACAATTCCGTCGCTAATTTTAAATTTCATTATTTTAGATTATAACCTTACAACAATTTATATAATAACATGATTAAGAATATAATGATTTAAATATATCTTTAATTGTAAAACAAATTGATATATTTGTAGAGTTGGTGTTAATGAAGGTATCATCATCATTCATGTCATCATTAGGTACATATTGAGAATAGGAAGACAATTTCTTAGAAAACTTGTTTATATTTCATTAAAATCAATTCCTCTTGATTATTAATAATAATTAAAAATAATAAGAATATTAATAATTTTCTTATACAAACTGATACAAGAAAGAAATAATTTTATCATATGTACAATATATTGAAAGATATAATATATAATAGAAATTCAAAACCAAAAAATGAGTTTATATGAACACAAACTAATATTGAAGTGAATTTTGAATTTCAATCATTAAATAATAAAATTTAATTGTGATATAATTAATACGGATAATATAGATTGGTTTTGGTCTTCTATGCAAAAACAAATGATATAAATAAAGAATTTTAAGAAAATAAATTACATAGGATATATACATATACAAAGAGGAGAATATTGTTTATTATAATCTATTCAAATCATTTAATTTTTTAATATAATAATTTATTAGATTTTATTATAGTAGTTATTTTTTGAATAACTAGATTTTTTTGCTAACTATAAATGGTTTTCATCAAATATATAAAACATATATGGATAATATAATATAATGTAATATAATATATATATATATAATTAAATTGGATATCTTATCAATGTTAATTAAAAAATAAATTTTAAGAAATATTTAAGAAAAAATTATTTATGATTTAAAATTCAAAATTAGTTTCATTGGAAATTAAAATTATATTAAAAATATTTTTAAAATAAAACATTATAATATAAATAGTAAAAAAATATTTAAAAATATTTTGTCATTAAAATAGCTATGATAAAAATTATCATATAGTTTATTTTTATTTTTTAATAATATATATGTATATAATATTGTTTGTGTAAAAGAATATTATATATATATATATTTAATTTTGCATAGTAAGTCAATAGGTTCGTTGCAATTCAACTGGTAAAGCCGTATACGCCCACAGATAAGGTCTCGGGTTCAAGCCATGGAGAAGTCACTTTTGAGGAGGAATTATGTGGTGGTGACATGTGGTAGGCAGAGATGAGGTGACAATGACACATGGCGATCATCGCTGAGGTGGTAAGGACACATGTTTAGAGGAGTTCTTTGCTAAGATTTAGAGGTTTTAAAGCTTAGGAGCTTTGAGCTTGAAGTTTGAAGGAGATTTGGAGCTTCATTTCTCATTTTCCTTGGTTTTCTTCTTCTCTTCTCATTTGTCTTTGTAATGGTTGGGAAATACCCTTGTATTTGTGGCTCTTTACTGAACATATGTAGCTTGAGTAGTCATTCTATGTATGGATTAAAACTTATTTTAACTCTTTCTTTGGTATTAATGAAATGTTATTTTGTTTTTACCTTGAGTTTAGTGCTTTCTTGTAATTGGCCACCACTTGAAGTGATTGGTTTAATTGGTTGAAATTTGAGAAAGTTAAATTGATCTTTGATCTTGGGTAAAAACCTACTATATTGAAAGTTTATTCTATTAAATGGACGGTTTGTTGATAGAATAGAGATATATCTATTAATCTAGCATTGGTCAAAAAAAGATTTTGATTTTCAAAGTGTAATGTTGTCAACAAAAGCAAGAGATTGTGAAGGTTTATTAAGATTACAAAATTTGGTTTTGACTTGAGAAAGCTTAATTAACATTTGTGAACCTTAGACTGACTTAACTTATCATTAAAACACTAAATGAGAAGTTTTTAATCAATTTTTATGAAATACAATAGTGAGAAATAATCCTAGATTCTTATTTGTCTCAAAGTTAAGTTTTTAGCTTCGATTTTAAGCTTTATTTTCAAAGTATCTTTCTGAGACAACTTCATTTACACATTAATTTCACTTAACCTAATCATAAACACAATTGTGATTTTTAACTTGTCTAGCCTTAACCTCTAAGGGAACGATATTTTTTATACTCCTAGCGACTCGTGCACTTGGAGTTAAACTAAATGGTGAACAGCAGTGATGATGATATACTGTTGCTTTGATGGTGGGGAGACGACAATCATGGAGATATTGCTATTTTTTTGTCTAACTTAAATATTATTTTGCCACATCTACCTCCACGTCACTATTTTGAGTCAAAGTAAATCCAGTAGGTTTCACACGAGAGAGAATCCCTCCAAGAACTGACATATCGAATATGAAAATCGGGGGAGAAGAGAGAAAAGGATAATGCTTTTGCTGTTAAATATATTAAACTAGAAAGATTAGTGATCTTGAAAGAAGAAATAATTAAAAACAATTCCAAAGGAAAGATATGTAGAACTATATGAGAATTTCAAACTCGGCGACCAAATTGGGTGAAGGGAAATTCATCCGTCTTTAAGGATGTGAAAAATGGAAAGCCAGAAAAAAAAATGTTTTTGGCCAAGAACCTCGAACTACCAAGTTACTGGGGCAAAAAAGAAAACAATTGATAAAAGCATTTTCAGAGAGAAGAAGAGTTAAGCTGGAGCTCATGAAAACATGGAACCCTACCTGGAAGATTGTAAGAGATTTCTTGAATATTGTAGGCTTCTAGCTGTTGTCCTCCTTTTATCTTCTCTGCTTTGGTGGTTCCCACGTTAATGGCATTTCAAAGGAAATTGATATATGCGCCTTTTCCTTTTATGGGCAAGTTGATGTGTTCCCTGTAGCCACCACTTCTATTTCATTTTCTTCTATTTCCTGTTTTACACAGTTGGCCGTCATAAATCTTTCTGGCTTAGTTTTATAAAGGGAAAGTAAAGGGTAAGCTTGTTAACTACGAGAACTTTGGTTTATGCCTTATCCTCGTTTTTTTTCCCAGTTAAGCATGAAAGCGTAGACATATATTCTAATGAGTAATTTCAAGTGACTACCTTGACATGGGTTGTTCAAAGTGATCTTAATCCAAGATCTCAAATTATCAAAGAAATCATAAGAAATTTTGACAGACAATATCCCAAAACAAACAACTGGAGAAAAAGGGCAGTTAACAAAAAAATATGTGGTGAAGATTCCTCTTCTTCACAACCAAATAAACAGAGATCCGAGACATGAAGATGGTGTAGTATTAGAAGAATATTATCAGAAGGCAAATTTTCCAATTTATTCATGAGAAATTATTACAAAATTATCATGGTAATTATTTTATCTTTATCTCTCATTCAGATGCATTTTTTTTTAAAATGTATAAATACTAAAGAGAATGGTAGTTATTAGTCAAGGATCGCATAAAAAATTTAATACTTCCTCCAATTCTCAATATATGCAAGAACTATTTCATTTAAGGCATCATATTTGGACTATTTAAATCTGAATTTGAATGGTTCAGATTTAATTTCTTCTTAATTTATGTTATTTGTTATTAGCTAACATCATCATTTTGCTTTCTATTTTAATTTCATTTTAGACTTAGAAGACTCTAATAATATGTCAGAATGTTTTAAAACTTGTTTTTAATAAAGTCCCATCATTAATAGGACTTAAGTAAGGCAAATTTACCTATATATTGCAAATAGTAAAAAAAAAAATTACCCAAATCTTATAAAATAAAAAGTATTCATTAAAATGTTACACTTGAAATCATTCATGCAAAAAAACAATTCTAAATTTGTGAAGAAGTTGTTCTTAGATTTTAACTTAATATTAACTTTTTTGGTTAAGTTGAAAAGCTAAAATCATTCACTTGGTGAACCACTTTCCCATTCCTTCCTCTTTTTTTCCTGTCCTGTCTCTTACTTTTTATTTTTTCCCCTTTCTCTCTCCCATCCCACTCTCCCACATTTAGATGAAATGAATAAATGAGGTATGAAAATAACAAAATATGAAGATTCATAAGATAAAGGATTAAAAAAATATAAAAATGTAAAAATCAGAAAAACAATCAAAAAAATATTTATCAATTTATTTAACTTATACATTAACATATAATTTAATATTACATATGAGTATTTTAAGAAAATCAAATCATATTTGTTATAATTAATTAATTAGGTGATAGATGTTAGTTGTCACCCCACTACTATTGTCTTTTCCAGGGTAACAGAGTAAACATGGACTTGCTAATGTCACTTTCAGCACCTGTATAGGATCTTTGTATTGTGATATATTTATTTGAAACTTTTTCACACTATAATATTTTGACCTTTTTCTTTTCTTTTCCGTCTAATTTTTTGTAACATATGGCTTAATCTATAAGCCTTATGTGATCTTCATTTGAACGTTCATGAGTTGAAATAACTGTGTCTGGTCCCCATGTCAGATCTTTTTAAGGTGAGAGAGAGAGAGAGTCCTTTCCTCATCACATTTATATTTCTAGTTACTAGTTAAGAGTTAATATCATGAATTTTCTTCCACCAAAAAAATGTCCCCTTAATCTAATTCATTAGAAATAGTTAGAAATATTTTCCAAAAAAATCAGAAATAGTATTTATTAAATAAATTTTAATTTATTATTTTCTTTAGTTCAAAATATAAGAACTATTTTATAGTATAATTTACACTATAAAATGAGGTTTATATTTAGGATTGGAGGAATCTAGTTACTTACCTTTTGGTAAATCTTATTTTGGCAGTACTCCTTTGATCCTTAATATAAGATTTATTTAATTAATTTGATTAGATTAAGGAAGTTAGGTAAGTTAGTTAATTATAAAGAATATGACATGTTTTTTTTAAAACATCATAATCATCTTCCTTAATATCCTCTCTCTCTCTTCTACTTGATTATGGTTGAGGAAAATTCACAAGGATAATTTAGAAAAAATTTATAAATATGAGAAATAGGTCTTATATTTAAGACTAAAATTAACTCAACAATTAGGCCATATATTAAGAACCGGAGGAATATCATCTATTTGAGCATACTGAAATAGAAAATATAAGGAAAAATTACATGCAGATCCCATAGAAGACAATTAATTTTGAAAAGGTCCTAAAAATCTCCAAATGTTTCCTAAGTCCCCAGGGACCTTAGAGCAAAAAATTTAACTTGTGGAATTACTTACTTGCCTTCACTGAATAACAACATGCACAGCTACAATCACAACCTACACAATAGCTAATCACAACCTACATTTAAGTCATTCACAACATGCACAGCAGCCAATCACAACCCACATTCAACCGAATGACAACATGCACAGCATACAGTCACAACCTATACAGCAACCAATCACAACCTTTTCCATCAGTGAGGGCAAGTAGGTAATTTCACAATTTTAATTTTTTTCTCTGAAGTCCCTTGGGACTCAGGAAGCATTTGGAAATTTTGAGAGACTTTTTCAAAATTAATTGTCTTCTATGAGACTTGTGTGTGATTTTCTCAAAATATAATAACGTGATATTGTTATGTTGATTATGAATAACATGTGTGTAGGGAGGGAGGAGGGGAGTACGCAATTCATTTTTATGTAATAAAATAATATTGTGAGTTGATATATTTTGATTGGTCAGACCACCTCACTTGTGATCTGACCAATCAGAATATATCAACTCACAACATTATTAAGTAAATAAGTTTCAATTAAAATACTACCTCCAATCTTAATTATAAAAACTAATTGATTAATTTAAAGATATTAAAAAAATAAATTAAATTAGTTATTTATAATAAATAGGTGTTGTCTTTCCTAAAATATCCTTACTAATTAAGTGTATTGATTAGAACTATCATTATTAAAAAGACTATTTTTTTAAAAAAATATGTATAAATATGAGAGATGAAATAGATTACTACCTCCGGTCCTTAATATAAGACCCCGTTTGACTTTTAGTTTTGTCCTAATTATAAGACCCCAATCCATTTTGTCTCTCATATTTATGTATTTTTTCCAAGATAGTCCTTCTAATATTTATAGTTCTAACCAACACACTTAATTAGCAAGGATATTTTAGGAATGGCAACACTTATTTGTTACAAATAACTAACTTAACTTACTTCCTTAATCTCCTCAAATTAGTCAACTGGGTCTTATAATTAGGACCGGAGGTAGTAAGATATTATATTTAGTATTAAAATAAAAATCAAATGATTGTACTAAGAAGCAGAGGTAGTAATAATTACAGGGAAAGACTCGGCGATTTCAACTTCCGTCAAGAAATTTCAAAATTTCCATCGAAGAACCCTAACCTCTACACTGCAGCCGACGCTTTTCTTCGTCCGTGAAACTCCGCCGCTGTAGCCAACACTCTTCTTCGTCCATGGAGCTCTGCCGCTCAACGCACTCGCCGTCGATTACTTAGGGAATTGGTTGTCGGCCTCGCCTTTGCCGGCAACTACGTCAGCCCAAAAGTTCCCTTCTCTTCCTCTCCTCTATTCTTTTTCCAATCCAACCTCACGCCAATCCCTTCCTAAATTATCCGCAGGATATTGTCGTTGAAGGATTGAAGGCCACAAGATTAGGACCATTAGTGTCTGGTGAAGTTGAATGAGGAATCGACGATGGTGCTTTTTTTTTTTTGGACCAAAAGTGATGGTGCGTTCTAACTCATTAGCAATGGAAGGCCACAGTATTCTGTTCCATTATTTTCTTCGAGTTCAATTTGTTTTAATTTACTAGTTTATTAAGTTATGTTGTTTCTACCTAAAACTTCTTGATTATTTTATAATTTTACAGATCTAGTATTCAATCAAATGTTGATGATGGATAACCAACCTCTAGTCTTTGATATTCAGTTTGGTCATTCCTCAAATTACGACCTTTCGGTGAAATTCAGCAAATGGCACATTCTTGAACATATGGGAAAAAAGCTTTATAAAAATGATTTGGAAAATGCCTCATCATGTTCTGTGTCAATGCTGCTGATCATTTTTTTTTTAATTGTTTGTGCACTGCAAATGATATTGTTGCTTTAAATGCAGGAGGTATGATGCAGCAATTGTTTGGATTAGATTGAAACTTTGGGGGCAAGATTATGGGACGAGATGGACAGAGAAAAATGACCGAAATGGTTCAAGGCTTCTCCTCAGCTGCTGTAGGAGTGAAGGATTGATTTTAGTGTTTTCACTGTTTTAGTAGGGATGAACGTGATTCTGCACATTTGGTTGGTTTGCTTTGCAAATGCTGTATTGCACGGTTCTAGTCCTTCAAGATCATTGTATGGTTGATCATATGTGTTTTGTAACATGACAAAGTTAATTCAATTAATTGAAATGTTGCTTTGCTCTCCCGATTTGACACGAGATGAATTTCTGCGCAGTTATTCCCTTCACTTTTGGAACTCTTTGTTATGCATTTTGGCATAACTATTTGGAAGAAGAATCAACTATCTGAACACCAAAACAAAGGCATTCCATTGAAACAATCAACTGTCATGTTACTGCACCAATCTAATAACATTCAATTGAAACATGACATACATGCATGAAACATTTTTGGACAGCAAGTTACATATACTAAATAGCGGCAACCTATACCAACGAACTAACTAGTCAGCACCAAACTCATCGAAGTCAAACTAAAGTCATTATCCCCTTCAATTCTCAAAAGCTTTCCACGTCAAAATCACATCGTTAGCCATTATGCCTCCCGTGATGAAAGATTTCAGCAAGGCCACGTCCTCCTCTTTTGCCATGATGCATATAATTCTCCTCCCTTGAAGTTTCATACCTACACGAAACCATAATGCCGATGCCACATTTTGATGAGGTGACCAAAAGAAGGTTTAACACTGATTGTTAATTACAATGAAAAAGCAAAGGCTGTCAAGCCAAAAAGCCATACAGACACTAGCTAGGTAAGTTTCTTTATGATCTACATAGACAACTCACTCAAAGGGAATTTAGGCCTACAAATTCTGCAAAGAGTCAGAAACAAAATAAACATCACAAAATTTCCGAAAAAAATTATCACCAGTCTTGACAACCACATCATATAATATTTTGGAACAACCCACGTCGTATTTTCAAAAGCCAGCGGAATTTTTGTGCTTGAAGTACAAGAGGAAAAACAATATGTGTGCAGGTTGAATAGAAATTATTGCAAACATAAGTAAAATGATTTAACATAAACAAAACAAGGTAGCCGAAATTACAAATATAGTTAAACTCACCATCCATGAAGATGCCTTGTAGAAGATATAAACAATGATATTGGTTCAAGGCCCCAGTAATCCACAAATATTCAACAGCATTTTGGACTGGCAAAATACAAATACTTGGAAAAATAATAAATAAACTGAATCAAATGTGTTGATGATATGTAGGATTTGTCTTATTGTACCTCCATTCATTATCAATTAACTCAAATAACAAACATCTCATCTTAGTGAAACCTCAAGAATCACAGTGAAATGATTTTTATCGACAAAGGCTCTGGTGATTGCTACGCTCTAGGTAGGAATTCTAAAATAGTTTCAAGGTTCAGACTTTTGATTTGAAGACACAGGGACCGTAAAAGTGTTCTTAAAAGCTCCAAAAATTGATTTTAAGTTAGGGTTTTGGGCTTCAAAAAATGATTTCATTACTTATTTGTAACCATAAATCACAGCTTACCAGCGACAAATCGAAGCAAAACACGATCAGAAGAGGATCGTCAAGAGACCTTCAGCCTTCAAAGCTCAAACTTCGTCTCTATTTATAAGACAATCACCAGGAAGAGGAAGATGAGGATAAATAGCCTCTTGTTCGATCAAAAATAAGAGAAAAAGGAAGGCACAGATTAACTTACCCACCGGGAAGAGCTCAAGCTTCGTCTCAAGTCACCAGGAAGAGGGCAATCATCGTTGAATGTAGAGATTAGGGTTCTTCTATGGGAATTTTTTGATGCCAGTTGAAAGCCCCGAGTTTAACTTATAATTATATTTTAATTAAAATCTTACTTGCTTAACAATTAGAGATGACCTGGCAGCCACCTAATAAGATTAAAATGTGGTGACTTGTTACATTTTGATTGGTTAGAGCATAAACGAGGTGGTGCTCCAGGTGTACCCAAGAATTCCTCTATAAGAGGTTATCATCAAAACCCCTATGTATAACATTAAACTAATTTTTCTTCCTTTTTTGGGGAGACACAATCAAGGTGTATATTTACTTCTGATACACAAATGCCATATATGAATCAGATTTATATACAGTGATATACATATAAATATAGAGTATGTATGTATGTATATCCAATATGTCGACATTTTCATTTCTTAAAGAGTATAAGATATGATGCTTCTAGGATGTGTTTATATATTCATGAAAAAATTTATAAAGCAAACAAAAAATATAGTTGGAATTCAACCAAATATAGACTAGAATATAGTCCTTTGTTACTATTGAATACCAAAAAATACATAATTTAATATAAGAACAAGTTGGGAGCTTAAATTTGATCGTAAATATAAAATCTTAATTCATTTTATTTCTCAAATTTATAATTTTTCCCCCAAAATATTCTTAAGGAGTTCCTATCAAAAGGTAATTCCAATATACTCCTCCAGTCATAAATATAAGACCTATTTCTTAGTGTAATTTACAATACAAAATGGGTCATATATTTAGAACCAGAGAAGTACATTATTAAAAATGATAGTTTAAAAAAATCAAGACGCATTTATTATAAATAATAAACTTAACTAATTTTCTTGATATTTGTTAGTTAGTTATCAAGCTCTTCTATTATTGTGACTTGAGAAATACGGGATAAATATATGAGAAAAGTTTTGTTATATGAAATGTGCTTATAAGTGATTTTAAACCCATCTTCCCTTGCTTGACGTCATATGCAAGCAAAGATAAGATAATAGTATTCTAAAATTTTCTAGCGCCATCAAAGTAATTCCGCGCATTTCCCTTTTTTGCCAGCTAATTCCATGTATTTCCGCTTATTCTTTTCTCTCCTCTATAAAATGAAAAGCTTTAACATCATAATCTTTAACAGAATTTAATTTCTGTATAAAAATGTCTTAAAGTATCCACTAAGATTCTAGGAGTATCCGATAAAAATGTCTTAAAAAAGTATTTCAATATCAATATAAATTAATTATTTAGAATAAATAAGTGTTGTTTTTCCTATAATATCATTATTAATCATATGTATTAGAACTATCATTTAATATAAATTCTTTAACGCATGCAATCATTATAACGAATACTTTGAAAAAAAAAAAAGGACAGATATGTGAGATGAGGTGGATTTATGTCTTATATTTAAGATTAAATTAAATCTCCAACTAACTTTTATATTAAAGACTGGAGATAGTATAAAGTATTGTTGTGTATGATTATATGATATAATACAATACCAATACATCAAACCATTTGAAGTATTGATGCTTCATTGGAGTGTTCTTTTAATTTACTTTGAGTACTAAAGGCAAACGATAGACTATTCCCAATTATGTCACTACATGTACAGGGTTGACATCTAAACTCACAATCACTTGATTAAATATTTTGGCCAATTTTACTATTTATAAATTATACCCTATGTAACCTATTACTTAGTAATCAGGAAAAGTAATCTAGCAAAAATGTAAAAACAATTGTTGTATAATTATTTTTTTTAATAAAGAATACGGGCTAGATATGCATCCTAATATTTAATAATTAGTGGCTTTAAGGAATGACTCAAAACAATGGCTACCTGCCTTAGTGGTAATAATGTCACCTTTAGATAAAGTTTTGAGTTTGAGTTGAGTGTTGATATAGTGGGGTGTGTGTGTGGTGTTTGAATTGTATAAACCAAACAAAAAAAGGAAGGCACTAAAACTGGCTAATGATATGTTTACTATGTTGAATAAATTGAAACAAGAGAACCTAAAAATGAATTATAATATATATATTTTTGTCAAAAAAGTGAATTATAATATATGATTTTTAATTAATTATTATATATAAAACTAGCACTAAATTTTAGTAATATCATATACATGCTATTTATAAAAATTATAGTATATAAAGGCATTGTATATAAAGCTAATATATGTGTTCGATTAATGGTGATATAATGTGAAAATAATTGTTCTTCATATATGTTTTTACTTTTCAAGTGGGATTGAACACTTGTCTATTATATGGGGGAATTACAATAAAGTCTTAAAAAAAATTACTAATAAATCCTTAAAACTTGTCTTTGCAGCCTGCTTTGTTATTACTGGGACTTTTTAATAATTATATTCTTATTTAAAACCTCATAACAATTCCCCGTATTATATATTGCCAAGAGCAGTAAAATTATACAGTAATAATGAACATTAGTTCATCGGATGGATTACTACTATTTTTATTTTCTTCATGAATAATAATAAAAAACTTCACTGCAGCCCAGGAACAGCTAAGTTGAAACAACTACACACAGCTATACACTTGCATTATTGTACAACCACTATTCATAAATTTAAAATCTAGCACTTGCTTTTCAGTCAAGAACGGTTTTCACAAAACTTCCAAAAAAAAAAGATCTACTGCGCTTCTTCCTTCAGAAGCTTTAATTTCATTCAGGGAAACAGTAACCTGCGATTCAGTAAATAAAATAACGATTAATGAAACTTGATAACCTTAATTGCCTAGAGTTTTAGACTAATTAAACTCACCCACATGGATTGCAAATCATTCATGTAAGCCACAGGGACTTACCATTAAAAACTTCATCGTCATGGACAACTACATTAATGGGGTCAACAATATCATATCAAATGTACACAGACACACAAGTGTAGGAAGTTGCAGTACTAACAAGTTGTAAAAAGTGAAGCTTATTTAGAGCACTAGGCCCATTCAAAGCAAAATCTAATAAATCTCATCTTAAATATAAGTGCCAGATAATTAATTTACAGTTATTGAGAATGATTAATGGGGTTTGTTATCTGTAATAAATGTGGTAGTTTACCTAAAACACCACATTCATTCATTTGAATTGAAAATTACCTGCATGGATTTTTTTTTTTAAAAGCCCTTTAGTATTGTAACCAACATGATTGTTTGAAAAAGAATTATAAATTTGTAAATAAAATGGATTTAGGACTTACAGTTGAAACCTAAACAATGCTCTTAACTAACTTCCACATTTAGGACCAAATACTTTTGAGGGAGCAAAATAACTAACCTACAGTAACCGGAGATAAAACACAGCTCTCTCATCAGTGGCGTTTATAGCAACTTGCCTTGTTGCGGGAGACTGTGTCTGATGGCTGATATTGTTCATCCTCAAGCCATTGGGCCTATCAACACATTATTTCATTTCCCAGTTCGATAAAATTCCCAGATAAGTACTGACAAAAGCAAAGACCATGGGAATCTGAAACCTGTTAATTACCTGGTTTTCTTCCGTGGATTTGATTAACTGGATTGGCATTAAGTTTAAAAACATGGTAAATGGGACGTTGTATTATCACTACGAAGACACATTAATGAGAAATTAATTGACAAGAGAATTAGTGACAAGAATCTGACAACCTTCGTTAGCCTCTGGTTTTCTTCCTTGAGTTCGTCTTCCTTTATTGACATCAAAATTAAACGCATCATTAAAACAAACAAGAGACACGAATGAAGACTCACAACGTACTACAAATGTTAACAAATATTTTATTAATGTCACATGTTACTATAACTAAAATATGGGATGGAGGAAGTGCCTTAGACACTACTGCATAGCATATTATATTACCACAAGACATGAAATACTGGAATTATAAACTCAAGTTTATGGTTAAACTTAATCAGATGTGCTAAGTTCAGTTTTGTGTGCATTTAAGTTGTTGATTGGTAAGTATAGACTTTTTGATAAAGTTATGTGTTTAAAATTTAATAAAAAACATGTGCTTTAGTTCTCTATGAGTTTATGTAAGTTGAGTTTACGTGTCTTTAATTTGAGGCATGTCGTTTGTGGTTTTTTGTAATCTCTATTAAATATGGGCTTATTTGAAGGGTTATGGAAATTACTCTCTCCATTCCTTTTTAATGGTCACTTTTTAAGAAAATGCTTGTTTATATTTATCTGTCATTACAAAATTTGAAGATAAAAATAATTACCATTTTCTTCATTCTACCCTTGTCTTTACTAACTTCAGAATTCCAAAGGCAGCATTAATTACTAAAATAAAAGGTTAAGTTAGAAGGAATTAATTCTGATCAATACCTTCTCATTATAACAGAGAGGAAAAGACTGAATATAATGCATAGAATGCTTTTGATAAACAAATATAACGCTAACCTTTTTCTTTAGAATATTGATCTCCTGCTCAAATACTTTAACCTGAAACACATGGAATTAGTTTCTATCGGTTATAAATCTTGCAAGCTGCTTTTTACCCATGCCATGGAATCAAAAAACAGATAGAACTTACAAGCGCATCATAGCTGTTTACTATTGCTAAATAGTATAGAAACAAATGAAAAAAGAAGAGGCAACGTTATAGTGAACAGCAAACAGTATCAATAAATTCTAATTTATATAACAAGGTAAATAACATTGCATATTATCTCTCCAAAAAATGCTTTTTTGAATCAAACCCCATATGAAGCTCGGAAAAGCAAGAAGCCTCAGGTAAGCCACTTACAATTCTTAGTTGTCTAGCATATGTGTAGGTTAAATTTCATTCTTCAATTGATGAAAAATTGAAAAAAAGAACTAAAGTTTAAATTGGCTATAGTAGTCAGACCAAAGCATGTCATCTGTATAATCTTGTAAGTGTTAACGTAATAGTTGGCAGGAATATTCTATCCAATGAAGAGGCTAGTTGGTAATGGAATATTAACAAGGGAGGCATTCTTATTTGAATCCCTATAGAATAGAGTTTGACAATAGACAAGCAACACCACCCTGCATTGACAAGTCCATATTCTTTCTCATTCACCTCACCTAGTGAAAGAAGTACCAAAAGATCAACAAGTTCTTCAGCATCAAGATCCTCTAGTGAAATACCACCAAAAAATTCAAGCGCTTACTAAAAGTAAATTTATGCATTTTGTAGTTTTTCTGTGTATGTCTCGAACTCCCACGCCCAACTTCTTTAGAAGCAATAGAAAAATTTGAGCGGCAAAGTGCTACGATAGAGGAGATTCAAGCCATTCAAAAAACTCGACATGCATGGGAGTTAGCTGTTCATGAAGGCAAAAAATGTCATAAGGTCCCCGGGGGTAGAGCTGTTAGAGCCCAACCCATTTAAACCCTTTTAGATTGAGGACCAGCAGGCTTAAAAATTAGGTCCCAAAATGAGTAAATGGGTTAGACGTTGGGCTCATTTGGGTCAAATAATTAAAAGGCCATCCCTTAAATATATGTTTTTTAAATTTTAAACTACTAGAGACCAAGAGAGCTTCAGTCCCTCCATCCTCACACCAACTGCCCCCAGATCTCATTCTCAAGCTTCAATTCTTCACTCTTCCTTCAACTCTCAAAGTCTCACTTAGCTTGGTTGTTCTCCATCTAGATTTGATGCGGTGTAAATTGTTTGTGATTTTATCCTTCCCCATTCCTCTGCTGACAACGCAGTGTCCTTGACTTCTTTCTCCTAAGCTCTCCTTCATTCCTCTTGTGCTCTACTCTATCATACTCCTCTTGTTCTTTCATTTAACATGGCTAATGTTCTATTAACATAGAGTAGTTATTATGAACTGGATCACAGCATGTTTGAATCAATTATTTGTGCTTAATGTTAATTTTGTTTGTTCAAACACGCATTTATTTGTTTAGTTGATGCTTGGCCAATATTAATTATGAATCAGGAGGATTAGGGTTTTCCTTGACAAAGGGAATCTTGATTATGGATATAGATTGGGAAAGTGGGATTAGATGTGTTCTAATTTGCCATTAGGATAAACATATACCTAACGGACCCTGTATAATCATTAAAGAGTAGCTTTGGATTTTATTGCCTCTTGAGTAATTATGCTGGGAATGGCATGTTTAACACTTTACGAGAGGAGTATACCTGAATCAAGAGACGTTAATAGCCACTAAAACTTCATATTAACTAAAACGGATTACCATTATAGGGCATGTGGTTTTGGAACAAGAACATTACCATTATGGCTTATATATTTTTTATTTCAAAATGTTAAAAAATAGCTTTTTTTGGCCCGGACCTTACTAATGGAAGCATTTAAGAGTATAAAGCTCGATTTGTTTTCAAGGGATACTAACAACAAGGTATGAATTTTGAGAAGACTTCTCCAACTCCTCAATCTGAAATTGTGAGAGTTGTTTCATTTTTGGTTTCTTAGTTGCAGTTACCTGTTATCAATTTAATTCAAATTCTGCTTTTCAAATGATGAGTTAGAAGAAATTGTGACATCCGATAATTTAACAGGGACATACATGAAAATTTGTAGGGACCAACTTGTAGAGAATTATATAGTTTTGAGGTTTTATCCTAATTATGTATAGTGAAGGAGAAGTTGTGGCAGAAATATATAACTTCACAATTATGGTACAAAACAGTCCCCTCAACATTAGAATGTACAACAAGGGAAAGTATGAGATTTACAAGAGATTAAACCATATCTTTCTATAAAAGATGTATTTTGATATATTTACCCCTTCATAAAAAAAATCTTTTAAAATATTAATCCTTTTATGGAGTAAATCCTACACATTATAAACCCCAATTTTCTTTTGCCGCTCGGCCAAAAAAAAGGCAACGATAGCTTTACTAAGAGGCAGGGAAGGAAAAAGCAAAATGAAAATTGAGAAAGTTATCTACATCACTAACCTAAACTTCCCTCCTCTAATTCTACAAGATCTAATCCCTCCATATGTGGAAAATTCAAAATTTAAGGCAACTTGTTGAGATAGGGAGTTATGATTAGGATAAAAGATATCAAATAGACAAGAGGCGAGTCTCCCATCAATTTTAATGTAAGTTCCTTCTTCTAAAATTAAAGATTTCAAGACTTTGGATTTTGCATCAATAACTTCAAGAATTTCTTTCTTGAGAAGCCCTGGTGTACTAAGATGTTAGGCAGGACAAAAGACATGAAACTAGACAGGTTTTTGAGTAGGCTTGTGAGATTATTGATACAATCTTTATTTGGAGCGCTTGTTGTTGTAAAACAAATAGTACGGAAACCTCTTACGAGTAAAAGCCCAAAAGGAGAGCTAAATCTCATAAGACAGTATATTAGAAAAAAGAGCTCATTAAACTTGTAAATCACGCTACACTTGTGAGGCTTCCCAATACCCTTGATATTGTCAATTCTGCACAAGATAGCAATACTGCTCTTCTTATATGTCTGTCTTGCTTGAGGCCTAGTTTATTTTATGCAGTTTTATGTCATAAGTAGATCTGTACTCAAAGTTAGAGCCTTGAATAGTTAAATATTGCCTCTTTGGCAGAGAATTATACCCTTGTGGCAAAGAAACTCGAAGGCAGAGCCTGTATAGTAAGAAAGCCTTGTGGCTAAGAGATGTCTTTTTGGCATAATAAGCAGGCTAGGTAAGGGGGAGAGTGCAGTGGTTCTTTAATAATGAATTCTAGGTGTTTATGATATCATCTAATTAATATGTATGTCATCTTTTATATGGTGATTCATTTGATGTTATTATATATGTGTATTCCCTTCCTATTGGGATTTTCCCCAAAATATCATCCCCTCTTGTCAACCCATGCTTGGTGAAGTTAGCGGAACATACAATGACAGGCAAGTTGTCAATGAGTTTTGAGAAGAATAATCAGGATCTAATTCAATTTAATTCAATTATGATTCAGTTACATTTGGAATAATTAAGGGATGAAAAGCATCCCATAATTGCGTCAGATTTATCAGGTTTCTCTTATTGGAGTTATAACGGTCAACCTAAGTTATATTTGGCATATTCGGTAACTTATAGTTATAAATATATAAAATGATTTATGAACAGAGATTTGACAGGACTATGAATGATTTTCCTATAGGATATGAGGATTACGAGACTGTTCATTATCAATTATAAAAGGAATGCAGATAAGGTTAGTTAGTGCCTTAAATCGGTCATTGTGAGCACTCGTTAATTTGCATCTTGCACAGTTGAAGGGTCAAATGAGCATCAAACAAGAAAAATCATTTTGTATAACTAAAGGGCATGTAGTGCATTAAAACTAGAATTTATTTAGGTTACTTCGATCCCTGTAGCATGAGGCAAAGTTGAAACACAATACAAGAGAAAATGTTTAAACATATGCATTTTATTATGAGGATATAGTTGATTTTTAATCTGTGATTTAAAATTATCTTCACTAAAGGGGAAAGAATTTTAGAACATTGCTAACATTCTTCGCTGGAACCATGGATTACGATAGCCTTATGGTAGCCCCCTTTAAAAAAAAGAAAAAAAAGTAGCCTTATGGTAGCCAAAATACAAAGAACAAAAAGGTAGCTTTATAAAGAGACTTTAGTTGACCTTTCTAATGATAAAAGAATAGGGAGATCTTAACCTTATCTAATTTTTATGTCATTCACTTCCTACTTTTTATGCTGCAATGAATATTTGAAATATAATATATAGTTTTGTCATTATAAAAGGGATAAATCGAATATTATGAGCTAAACAAGATGAATAACAGTCAAATAGCTTCTGCATATTAGACAGTTATTTCAAAGGGAAAACGACTAAAAAAAATACATGTTGAATTTCAAAAAGACAAATAAGCCATGGTGACTATTCTTGTAATGGTTTAGACTACTCTTGTAATGATTTTAATAAGCCAAAATTGGTCAAAATCACTTATCTATCATTTTGAAATTCAACAATATTTTTTTTGTTAATTTTTCCTTTTTCTCAAATAAGCCATTGTTTAATCGACAGTTGATAAATGTAATTTACGGGATAAAACAATCATAAAATATTTCAATTTTTGTAATACTGTCATGAAAGGAAAAGGCAAACCTTTGCTTTTGAAATGCGATGCAAGCTTGTGCTAAGTAAATCTTCTAGCTTCCTCAGATCTTTTACAGACAGCCCTTGCAGATCTTCTCCGTTGAGCTGTCTATTATTAGAGTAGAGCAACATATTTGAAGCTATAATAAACACATTGTAGATCCCCCATTATAAAATCTTTAGCACCATTTAATAATGGTAATAGTAATACCTTATTTCAAGAGTGTTCTCTTTTACTTCCTTGTTTAGCTTAAAATATTCACCTTCCACCTGTCCAATTGCCATATGCTTTGCACATTCAATAACAAAAATTTTAATATACTCCAAGGATTTTCATATTAGGTATGTATATAGTCCATCATATCCTTGAATTAAAAAAGAAGTTACTGTTGAATAATTATAGCAGTAATATAATATACTCCCTCCGCTTTTAAATATTAGTTAAGAGGTTTCTTTTGGTTCTAATTGAAGTAGACCTCAGTTCACTTTGTATTCCAAATTTATAATTTTTCTTGAAATTATCTCTATTTTTTATAGGCATTAATATCCCCCTATTAGAGGCAGTCCTAATTGCACAAATAAAAGGAGTTTTCATCAATGAGTGTAGTTTCCAATGCCAGTGACTAGAGGGGATATTTGAGGATAACCAACACACATTTTTTAACAAATAACTAATTAAATTTTCAATATCATATTAATTTTTATTCTCTCTCACTATCCTTGTTAAATATGGGCATATATGAGAATAATATTTAATGCTCATTGAAACGATCAAAATGTCTTATAACCAAAAATATTTTTGTAAGATTTTTTATATACAGACACACAGACAGAGAGATGGGAAAAAGAAAGATGAATCAAAACAGCAATAGATGAAGGGGTAGAGAGCAGAAGAAAAATTATATACCTGTAGCTCTTGAGGTGGCTGGTATGACTTCACAAGGTTCACATCTGAGTATAGGTTTCTCCTTTCAATTACTTGCCTCGTGCTTAAAACAACAAAATATTGCAAATTAAAATGGAAGTCATACTTTAAAACTACTTCTAACTGAATTATATAGCATAAATTATCATTTGATGAATTAAAATTATTTATCGAATTTAAATTTTAATGGAAGTCATACTTTGGCTGGGGGAGGGGCACAATGAAAGTCATAGTTAAAATAAGTGAATTTAAATACAGTATTAAATTTGTTTATATATTCAATCAGTCATGTATATATATACCAATGAATTTATTCTTAGTGGCCTCTATGGCAAAACATTACAGATGCGTGTTTTATTTAGAGATATATATATATGTGACAATAATGTGTAATATAATAGCATCTGTTTAATTAACCGAATCTTGACTCCAGATAGACTCATTCAAAATTATAACATTTAAATATTGCCATTAATGGATATCAAAACATGAAGACAACAAGGAAAACCTCAAGAGCAATCTGTTATAAGTTGATAGCCTTACAAAATTTTTAGTATCTTCAAAGCAAAAGTGACCTGACTGTTCCAGTAGCATGTTCTCATAATCCTCTTTAAACTGTTTTAATCCACCTAATTAATCAATAAAAAACACAAAAAAATTATGAACTAAAATTTAATTTGGGATGTTCTCTATTGACCTAAAAAAGAAAACATCCCTACCTCTTTAAAATATGCCGTATTTGTACTTCTCTAGACCATTTAAATTAAACTAGAAGATTTAAATCATCTTTTGATATTTTTTATTTTGAAAGAAACATGGTAAAAAAATATATACAATTTTCCAACACCATTGAAAGTGATTTTGAATAAAAATAGAATTAAAATGTTGAGATAAAAACTATCTCACGTACAGACTATATCTCCCTAGAGATGAAGAGAGGACATGCTGTACTGCTTGAACAGCGTATTGTGGGCCTTTTTTTTTTTTTTTTTTTTTTAAGAAATCAAAGACGAATACATTATTCTTGACTTGTGAATAGTGTAGTTTCTTGTAGATTTTATATAATTGATATAACTATATTGATTGTTATGGCAAGGATCATATTTTTTTTTTTACAGAAGGAAAATAGCATCTTGACATTAACAAAAGCCTCCGGAACCGAAGCAGCTTCATGAAATCTAATATTCCTCCATACATGTGTCGTTTTCGTTATTTTCAAACCACTATTTTGTACTATTTTAAGTTTTAAACGTTGATTATTGTACATAATATTCACATGAACGTTGAACAAATTCCTTGGTCTCTCTTCCAAGACTATCAAGATTTCAGTGTTCAAACTATTTTAGCAGCAACCTCAAGACATTGTAGTAAAAAGATAAAGGTATAAGCAAAACACAGTTATGATGAGATTGCTCATTATTTCCAATTATACCCACATGATTAATTCTCAGATACACACATATATAAAAGCACACAAAAGGACTCTATCACAACTTTTTGGTCAGCACATCGTGTTCAAGCTTTCCTCTTACAGCAAGAGAAGTACTTTGTGGAAGCAACTTCAATCTAAATAATTTCAATTAGAGAGAGAGAGAGAGAGAAGGTACCTTGTACTGGCATAACAGAAGGTAATTTTCACCAAAACATGAACATGGTAAGTGATGATCAAACAGATGAGATACATAAATGCTGACACTTCAAAAAGAATAGACAAATGAATTATGGGGTCAAACTTGGTATGCTAATAATCTCGATTCTAGGTTGAGTTATTGTGCTTTTTAGAGCCATTTCATGTAAAATCCCACTCTATCAAAACTGAAGGAGATTATATAGACAAATTTAGAAGAGAGCACAAATGAGACGAATAAAAGCATACGCTATCACAGCTTCTTTATCAGCAAATAAAGATCAGGATTCCTTTTCCTCTAAACAAAAACGAAAATCCCAGACGTGATTAAAATTCAGATTATTCTGATTCCTAGGGATAGAACACACATATACATTATATAGAGAGAGAAAAGATACCTTGTACTAGCATAATCAAAGAGTTTGCCCGAAGCTGAAAATACTAAGAGAGCAATCTCAGCATCACAGAGAGTTGACAGCTCCATAGCCTTCTTGAATAGACCCTTCCTTCTCTTTGAGAAAGCCACCTGCCTCGCAGCTACGTTCTCGATCTTCTTTATTGCTATCTTCCTTCTCGTCATTTCAGCCAATCTCTCCTTCAAACTAAAACCAAGTTAAATCAAAGAGAAAGAATTGGGGAAATCTAAAGATTTAATCCAGTCTCATACAAAAATTAATTACGCAGAAGAATATTATCTGCGTGTTAAACGAAAAAGACAAGCATAAAATGAAGAGAACTTGGATTGGGTGTAGGTGGAGAAACAAGATAAAAAGAGTTTGAGGCTTGGATAGGATAGATTAGGAAGGATAAGTGCAGATCTAAGTAAGAAATACAGAGAGAAGGGGAGGTTTATTCTTGAGAAGGAGAGCGAAGTGTTGTTACCTGCAAGAATATTCTGAAATGTGATAACTGAAGAAAGGATGAAGGATAGAGTCTTGGTGAGCAGGAAATTATTAAGGCGGAGACAGGCTTCCCTAAATTTTTTTTTAAAAAAAAAAAAAAGGGAAAAAAAAATGAAACTCTTGCGGTGGGTAAATTGACTGCATTGATTGCAGCTTTATACATGGGCACACGCATTCGCCATTTAGTGCCACGAGTCTGGGATCACTAATTCACTGAAAAAAAAAAAAAAAAGCTACCACTCTACTCCTCGTGAAGAAATTTTTTTGTCAAAAACATCGGTAATTTGTAGGGTATTTAACGATTATTTTCTAATTTTGTGAGCTCTTATTTAATTTTTATTGAAAAAAGAGAAAAGAAAGATAACAGGTAAGAATGATTTCTAGATAAAGAGAAATAAAAAATTTTAATGAGGGTGTGTTTGAAAAATTTTATCCATAAATGCAGTTTTTAGTATGTGAGAATAAGTTATAAGTAACTTATAATAAAAACTCGAGTAGTATTATATTTTGAGACAAAATTCTCCTTACATATTTATTTTATATAATATAAAATTACTAAAAATAAATTGTGTTAAATTATATTTAGTATTCTAAAGTATTTTTTTATGGTATTTAGTATCAAAAACTAATTTTTTTTATATTCATTTAGCATTTTAAAGTATTTTTTTAGTAGCTCCTAATGTTCTAAAATAAATTTTAGTACAATTTTGTCCCTGAAGCATTTTTCTAATAGCAAGTAGTACTCTCTGCACTTATGATACTGAATATTACTAAAAATATATATTAATTATGGTGATAGATACACCAAAAATTATTTTAAGATACTATATGTTATTGAAAAATTGTTTTAGAGTGTTGGAGGATGGAGTGAGGGAGGAGGTATTGTTGGCGGCAGCACCTGCAAAAAATAGTTAATCCAAGTCACGTCCTAAGGACGCTGTCCTTAAGAGCTATTCCGCAACCACCGGTAGATAAGGATGTGGCACTCCCCAGGATTAAACGGATCCTTTCTGTAAAACAGGGTGAGCAGAACAGCAGAAAATAGTAATAAACTCAGCAAGTAAGAGAGCACACAAGAGGGGGAAGAGAGGAGTTCGAAAACTCTAGAGTTGTGTGTGTAACCTTAGAATGAAACACCCTTTTATAGGCCCCATATATTTTGAACGTTGGCAGCCTTCTTTTCACATTAAGTGGTCAGTTTTATAGAATTAAACGCATGCCATCAATTTAGGGACGTTGCAAAATCATGGACGTTGGGAGTGAATGGAGAATCCGTTCACTATTTCAAACATTCTTAATATATGATTGTTTAATGTATTAAATGTATTTGAATGGACCTGATTTCAAATTGCTTCAACCGTTTTTATTTAGATTGAAGGGACCGTAATAAAAAACCTGCCGTTTTTATTTGAAACCTTCCACCGTTTGATACACACAAAAATAATAAATACTCATTAAGAATTTTCAAAACTCAATCTTTAAGCATTGAAAATCCGTTTATGATATTAAAACTCTACAATATTTGATTTTCCTATTCCTAATAATAATAGGAAAATCTGTCCATGATTAATGCTCAATTTTTATTTTTATCTTCCCACATTCCTAATTAATGTAGGATCCTTTCTTTGACACACCCAAAAAATATTACAACAGGTATTTGGTTATTCTTTGAGCACATTGTTCATCCCTCCTGTGCTATAGGATGCATTTTGAAAACTAAAAGTTTAAATTATAAGCTGCCTAGTAAGTGCAACGGCTTATTGGGACAGATAAACAATACACCCTCTTAGAAACATATAAGAAGTTTTCTCCTTGTACAGCTGGAAAAATTCAAAATTCTGTCTATGTATAGAATTATGATGTCAAATAGATTCATAAAATCATCAAATCCATTAGACTATGATTTAAATTAAATACTTTTTTCTTATTCTTTCCTGAAAAAAGAAAATCACTCGTATTCGCAACCTCACGACTCAAGCTAGATAACTCTCAAATAACTCAAAGGAAAACAAAACCTTTAATTAGGCATTTTATTTCATTTATTGAGGGGTCTCTTCCCCTTTTCTTGTCTATCTATTAAATTATCAACTACCTAGTAATTGTTGGAATATTTTTAAAATGAAGAGATGTGTTTTTGAAAAGTCATGTTCTTATATAAATTTATGAAATTAATAAATTTATATGAGGGGTTCTGTCTTCATATAAATTAATAAATTTATTTGACGAGTTGTATTCTCACATAAATTAATATATTTATATGAAAAATTGTGTCTTCATATAAATTAATATATTTATATGAAAGGCTATGTAGGTAGTTACAATACTAAAAGACCCTACATATTAAATACATTTTATTTATTTAAATTATGTTAGTTCATGAACCAACATATGGGACTTGTATTTAATAAAGTATTATTTCAAAAGGCATCTCTTCAAGACATCATTCCATGGTCTGTATAAACCCGTCACCATCACTTCATTTGGATACAACACAATTCAAACACAAAGATCAAACTCACTGCTTTGTCTTTGAGTGAATGTAGAAATAGAGTCAAATTATCACCTTGCCATTGTTTTATTCGCTTGAATCTTGGAAGTGCAATCCATATTCAAGAGTCTTCATTGTATCTTGAAAGAAATTTGCCAATCAACCCCACTTGCATCCTATAAGATAAGAATAGATAGAGGAGAATTAAGCCTAAAGGAAAGTGTTGCCCATACCTTGAAGACATCGTACACCACTTTCTTTTTCCTCTCTTCTTCTTGTACTCTTCACAAAACCATCCCTACCAGCAGTAATAATATTAGATATTTTTTATTTTATTTTTATAATTTTAATAGCCACTTCATTTCTCTTTAATTTAATTGAAATGTTACAATATTTTCAAATCAATTAAAAATTTAACAACTTTTTTAATTTTTGATAAGAAAGTGGATAAATGACGAGATGGGAACACTTCGTCATTTGAGGGGGGAAAAACTAATTATAATTCTTTCTAATTGATAATTATGTCAGATCATATTAACAATTAATATTAAATAAAGTGAGTGTTAAAGTATGTATAAAACTATTAAAGTTATTAACAATTTTTAGATAAGATATCAAAATATTATTTTCTAAAAATCCCTCTGACAATTCATATATTTTTGTCCAATGTTGATGACTGAATATATTAAATTTTATTATGTTTGATGTACAGATATTTTCTAATTGGAAGCAATTCTATTTGAGGTATTGGCAGACACTAAACGTTAGAAGACAGTGCTTTGAATATGATTATTTTTAATAGGAGAATACTGATGCCTAGAAGAAAAAAATATCTTGATTCAAAAAGAAAATAACTTTAAAAAAATATCTAATATCTAGTTTTGAATGAATTCAATAATGCGTGTTAGTTTTAAGAGATAGGATGAACGAAAAAATTTACCTATTATACTATCAAAAAGAAACACCAGGCACCGTAATAAAATGTCAGGGATAAAAATACTCATTAATTTTTCAAAACGGGGCAAAAATGCTATTTTTGTTGACTACCCTTAACCTCCATCACTTTTTCTTTTGTGAATCCCACTAAGCATACACGTGTTTCTTTCTCACTACTCACTTTGTCGTCTACTCACACATTATCACACACCCTCACTTTTTCTTTTCATTTCTCTATCTCTCTCCTCCCCTCTCTTCTTCGCCTTTTATTTTCTCCAAAGTTGGACACACACAGTCATCAGAATCTAGAAGCCATGAACACTGGCATTGCTAACTTCCAATCCATTCTTGACAAACCCCTTAGTTAGCTCACCAGTGAAGATTGTCACAAGTTCCGTCTTTCTTTCTCTCTCGTACATTTTTTATTTCACTACAAAAAAATAGCTCATTACTGACAAAAAATTATTCTGTTGCTAATTTCTAATAGATTACCAATAAAAATTTCGTCACTAAATTTAGCAATGGATTAGTGACAAAATTTATGTCCGTCGCTAATCCGTCAATAAATATTTAGCGACAGAATTTTTTTCATCAAAAATTTTCATTGCTAATTCTATCACTAAATTGTTTATCATAGAAGTTTTCATCACTAATTCTGTCACAATTCCATCACTAATTTTAAATTTTATTATTTTAGATTATAACCTTACAACAATTTATATAATAACATGATTAAGAATATAATGATTTAAATATATTTTTAATTGTAAAATAAATTGATATATTTGTAGATTTGGTGTTAATGAAGGTATCATCATCATTCATGTCATCATTAAGTACATATTGAGAATAGGAAGACAATTTCTTAGAAAACTTGTTTATATTTCATTAAAATCAATTCCTCTTGATTATTAATAATAATTAAAAATAATAAGAATATTAATAATTTTCTTATACAAACTGATACAAGAAAGAAATAATTTTGTCATATGTATAATATATTGAAAGATATAATATATAATAGAAATTCAAAACCAAAAAATGAGTTTATATGAACACAAACTAATATTGAAGTGAATTTTGAATTTCAATCATTAAACAATAAAATTTAATTGTGATATAATTAATACGGATAATATAGATTGGTTTTGGTCTTCTATGCAAAAACAAATGATATAAATAAAGAATTTTAAGAAAATAAATTACATAGGATATATACATATACAAGGAGGAGAATATTGTTTATTATCATCTATTCAAATCATTTAATTTTTTAATAGAATAATTGATTAGATTTTATTATAGTAGTTATTTTTTAAATAACTAGATTTTTTTGCTAACTATAAATGGTTTTCATCAAATATATAAAACATATATAGATAATATAATATAATAATTATAATTAAATTGGATATCTTATCAATGTTAATTAAAAAATAAATTTTAAGAAAAAATTATTTATGATTTAAAATTCAAAATTAGTTTCATTGGAAATTAAAATTATATTAAAAATATTTTTAAAATAAAACATTATAATATAAATAGTAAAAAAATATTTAAAAAATATTTTGTCATTAAAATAGCTATGATAAAAATTATCATATAGTTTATTTTTAGTTTTTAATAATATATATGTATATAATATTGTTTGTGTAAAAAAATATTTTATATATATATAATTTTGCATAGTAAGTCAATAGGCTCATTGCAGCTCAACTGGTAAAGCCGTATGCGCCCACAGATGAGGTCTCGGGTTCGAGTCATGGAGAAGTCACTTTGAGGAGGAATTATGAGGTGGTGACGTGTGGTAGGCAGAGGTGAGATGACAATGACACATGGCGATCATCGCTGAGGTGGTAAGGACACATGTTTAGAAGAGTTCTTTGCTAGGATTTAGAGGTTTTAAAGCTTAGGAGCTTTGAGCTTGAAGTTTGAAGGAGATTTGGAGTTTCATTTCTCATTTTTCTAGTCAATCTAAGATTATTTTGATCTATTGTATGGATTAAAACTTATTTTAACTCTTTCTTTAATATTAATGATAATGTTATTTTGTTTTTACCTTGAGTTTAGTGCTTTCTTGTAATTGGCCACCACTTGAAGTGATTTGTTTAATTGGTTGAAACTTGAAAAAGTTAAATTGATCTTTGATCTTGGGTAAAAACCTGCTACATTGAAAGTTTATTCTATTAAATGGATGGTTTGTTGATAGAATAGAGATATATCTATTAATCTAGCATTGGTCAAAAAAAGATTTTGATTTTCAAAGTGTAATGTTGTCAACAAAAGCAAGAGATTGTGAAGGTTTATTAAGATTACAAAATTTGGTTTTGACTTGAGAAAGCTTAATTAACATTTGTGAACCTTAGACTGACTTAACTTATCATTAAAACACTAAATGAGAAGTTTTTAATCAAGTTTTATGAAATACAATAGTGAGAAATAATCCTAGATTCTTATTTGTCTCAAAGTTAAGTTTTTAGCTTCGATTTTAAGCTTTATTTTCAAAGTACCTTTCTGAGACAACTTCATTTACACATTAATTTCACTTAACCTAATCATAAACACAATTGTGATTTTTAACTTGTCTGGCCCTAACCTCTAAGAGAACGATATTTTTTATACTACTAGCGACTCGTGCACTTAGAGTTAAACTAAATGGCGAACAACAGTGATGATGATATACTGTTGCTTTGATGGTGGGAAGACGACAATCATGGAGATACTTGTTATTTTTTTGTCTAACTTAAATATTATTTCGCCACATCTACCTCCACGTCACTAGTTTGAGTCAAAGTATTCTTTCTAAATAGTCAGCATTCATAGTAATGACATTTTAGGCCCCTTTTTGAATCATCATGGGTATTTTTGGCCCTGACATTCTATTATGGTATTGGTGCTCTTCTTTAATATTATAATAAGTAAATTTATCCCTTTACCTGATGACATAATATATACGAAGCAAATTAAGAAGGGAAAATTACACACACATCCCAAGGAGTAGAATTTATTCACCTAAGGTCACAAAAAATGTTAAGATTAATAGCAGGTCCTAAGATACCTTAGAGGACTATATTGCCATTTTAACATGGCATCCCTATTCCTCCTAATCTAAGGGTCCCAATTCAAAGTTCAAACACTCTCTCCCTCTCACCTCAGCATTTGAACAGCTTCCTGCCTCTCGTGTTGGCATCTAAAGTGAAGGAATCAGCCACCAGTAATATACAACTCTCTGATGAATAAACATTTATATGTTTCTATTTGAATAAAGACAACCTGCAATACACAGAAGGCCAAACTCATATTAGTGATATGAAGAATGAACTAATGGCCACATAAAAATCAGTCCCAACCAAGGTAGAAAACATAATGTTGTATCCTTTTTTCCCCCCTAATTTCACAGAATGAATGGACTGTATGCTTCTTAGGAAGTATCCCACTCGAAAATTGATCGGAATTATTTTAAAGAATTGAAATCTTCCTACAAATGCTAAAAGACTGCAGAGTCCATATTCAATCCAAACCACCAAACATCAAATGCACATAGTTCAAATTACATTAAACAAAAGCTGTCTAATATATAAACATGTATCAGTAGCTAGATAATCTAGTTAATTACCCCAGCCTGAGAGATGCATCAAACTATCAGCGTCTTGAGGAGGATTGTCAGATGAACTGCAAATGACGATGGAGTCAGAAGACTGGCCTCGTTCACGTGCAAGTCTCTGTAAGTGTGTGTTTGTGTTATGAGATTTTCAATTCTCAACATTTGAGAAGAAAGGCAATACTTTATAATAAGACAAGAATATAAATCTTTGATCACCTGCTTCAATGTTCGATTTTCTTCCATGAGTTGGATTCCCTGTACATGAAAGCCAAACAATGTAGTAAAGGAACCGTGAGCGTAGAACATCGTTAGTGTCATAAAATATGCAGCAAAATGTAGCTTGGATATTTTCTTGAAATCCATCATACTATTTCAAGCCTTTAATATAAGACCCAGTTGACTAATTTAGAGAAATTAAGAAAGTTACTAAATTATTTAATTATAGTATATGTTATATGATCTCTCTAAAATACTTATGGGTATCATTAGATTATATAACAATTTATAAGTGAGGGAAATTAGTTGGGAGAAAAATGATAAATATAAATAGTTTAAAATAATTTAGTAATTTTCTTAATCTCTTCAAATTAGTTAATTGAGTCTTATATTAAGAACCAAATGTAGTATCTATGATAGTGAAATCACATACACAAGTTTGTTAGAATGTGGATATGAATCTTCTCATGGGCTAGTTTCAAATTGAAGTGTCATGTGAAGAAAAGAACGAGCATCAAATCTCTTGGAATATATGTATTCAGAAAGGGATTCACATAGAACTGATCATTCAAGTGAAAACTCAAGTGACGCTTTGTATTATATTCTTTTTAAGACATGAAACTTCTCCCATTTCTCTATAAGTAAAACCGTCTAGCCAATTGAGAGAGTTAGTCCTCCTGGGCAATCTTCTTTTTATCCCTTTAACATACATTAACTGTCAAGTGTGAGACCCTCACATTTAGAAGATTCAGATCTTGTCTTGTGTCAGAAGATAGAGACTACTATATTTAAAAAAAAGAAAAAAGAATGATCTTCTCATCTCTTTATTATGTCGTCACACTTGTGGTTTTTCTTTATGGGGCTAATCACTAAATGGGAAAAAGTGAGGAATGAATTGACCTAATTGCTATTACAGAGATAGAATAAAGATGTAAAGTCGAGTAGTTTCTAATTGATGCTCTTCAATCATTTTGTTTTCTCTAATTATACCTGCTCTGAAAGACTCATTTTTATGTTTGGAACTATGTTTTAAGTGATTTAATGTATTGAGTAAACTTTTGTGTGATTGACATAAAAGTTTTCCCTGCTTCTGGATGTATAGATTATATACAATGAGATTTCCACACACCGATATTAATTGCTTGTATACGAGGAATTAAGTGAACATGACCAGTTGATGAAAGGCCAAATCTGCAGATGAATAATATCTTGCATATGCATAAATAGCAGATCCTAACATTCTAAGTTTGGTTTTGTATCTACCTTTCTCTTTAGTGCGTTGATGGGTTTCATGAATCTTTCATCCTGAAACAATAATCATAGTAAACATGTCAAACTCAAAATCTTGAACGCAATAACTACACAAAATCACAACTCATATAGCTAATCGGACAAGGAAGAAAACAAGCCAATTTGTTGTCAGGATGAAAATTAACTAACAGTTTTAATCACTAATTAAATTAGATTTTTTCTATGCACGGTAAAGGCATATCACTTTAAAAATGTAAAAATAAAGAAGTTTGATAAGTACCAAAACAGTGTCTTATAGCTGAAAATGCACACATCAGGTAGATTCTACACCAGCAAAGTAGAAGGTTTAAAGAAATATACTAAATCTTGTCATAGAGCATTAAATGATAGTAAAGAAAAGAAAAGATGCAATAGATAAAGAAGTTGGTGGCCTCTGACAAATTTATAAGATAAAGAAATATTTGCTTTTTGGGCTGTTTTCTTTTTTTGGGCTGAACCTCGGGGCCCGTTTGATCCATGGAAAGCACGAAAAATGGAATCGAATGTTAATAACCATAAATTCAGCAGGTATGATACTGAAAATGATGGAAGAATTTTATGTTTTATATTCGATTAAATAAAAATAAATTAAAATCAAATGAACCAAAATCCCCCCCATTATGGTTTCTCGGGTAAAGGGTATTAAAAATAGTGTGATTCTAGCATTTGGGAATCAGGATTGATCACATTTTTATGGAGAATCATCCTCCCAGTAGTGTGATAATTAGACTACCCATAGAATCAGGATTCATACAACAAAAACCAAACCAAACACATTAACAATGCAATTGAGATTATTAGGAATTGGGGTTCTAAGAATCCAATCAAAGAAGCCCTCACAGTTCAAAAAATTCTATGCAAAATACTAGAATAATACATTTTAATTTCTTTGCATGTAAAATACAAAATCTATAAAACAAAATCTTACTCTTTCTGTCCCAAAATGCAAGTCACTTTGAACTACTTTATGCAAACCAGTAAAGTTGGTTAAAGTTAATTAGACATCTTGTACCTTTCAAAAATTACTTGAACATTCCAAAATAACCCTTATTAAACTGTACTCTCATATCAGTCATATCTCTCTTAGTGTCTCTCATAAATAGGGGGCAAATTTGGAAGGAAAACATTTAATGCTCACTACATTCTATGAAATATGACTTACATTTTGAGTATCCCAAATCTTCCAAAACGTGATTAACATTATGAGACGGACAGTGATAGTATTTTGCATAGAACTTCACAAATTTTAGAAAGCCCAAACTTCAGAGGATCAAGGGTCAAGCATAAAAAGGACCAAATAAAAACCTTTGTTTTTGAAACTCGAGACAAGCCTCTTTGAAGTCTTTCCTCTAGTTTCTGCAATTCTTCAAGTGTGCATTCTTGAAGTTCTTCCCCATTCAATTGCCTTTAGAATTTAGTGCAAGTCATGTGTCTCATTAACATAATCTTCTCAACATTTATTCATGGTAGGTATGAATTAAAGTTGCGTACCTCAATCCACGAGTCCTTTCTGCTACTACCTTGTGCAGCTTATTCTCATCACCTCCAAGCTTGTACATATTTCAGAAAAAAGGATTAACCTTCCATGATTTTCCATTCCTTCATATGTTATCATAAATTGATTTCAATATTATGTCATCCCTCGAAGTAATTCTCCCATCTTTTCAGTTCTCCTATGGAGTTAATTCAAGACCTAGGGTTTTCTGTAGGGCAATGCAGCCTGATCACTTACTGTTAATGCATATTATGGAATATGCATAAGATTGGCCCCTATTCAAAGGAATCCATGAAGTATGAACAAGACAAAGAGTCAAACGGTACAGCTTAATTTCTTCAATGAGTCAAACGGTAAGTACTTCCTCAGATATTTAGTTGTCGAATTCCATAATGAATTAAACAAGAAACCATTTGTGCGCCCACGCGTGTGTGAGTCACAATTTGAGAGTAATTAACCAGAAAAGAAGTCAAGTATGTTAACCAAAAAAGAAAAGAAAAGGAATCAAGTTAATTAAAAGGAGCTATGTGCATTGACACAAAACTTGAGATAAGTCATGCTGTGTGATTGATATTAATATATTGATTACCTGTAGATTAGCATATGATTGGCCTAGTCTTTGAACAGCAGAATGTTTATCGTACCTTTCAATTACCCGCTGCATACTGAAACAACAGAAATAGTAACTCGTTTGAGTGACTTTCTATTTCCCTTCAAAATCAATCAGTGGAAAAGATCTGATCAGATCAATCAAGCATAGTTTTATGTCAAATTGTATGGAGTAACGAAATTCTTTCAGAATCCCAATGGGAAAACTCAGAACCTTCAACTGTGGATATCAATCATGATTCCGTTACTTCAAGTCTATGAAGTTACTTTCTCATTGGTTGACCTTTTAAGTTATTAATTACCAACAGAAACAGAAGTACTGAAACATACACATATAATAATCTTTAAGGTTACAAATGCAACAAGAATTATATAGATTCCAACTAGTGTTTATCAACTGCCAAGCTGGCTAGCTAGTTTAATAGACTACAGAGAATGAGATAATATGAGTTTAAATATAGATAGTTAATGATAATGAGCTGTGCACTTGTGCAGTTTCATATTTCATTCTTAAATCGACCACTGTGATATCATGTAAATCTCTCTCTCTCTCTCACACCTATAGAAATGCTTGTTTATGTATGTATGTATGAGAAATTGAGACTGATAATATGATATATAAGAACCTTGAGCTAGCATAATCAAAGAGCTTGCCAGTAGAAGAGAAGACTAAGAGGGCAATCTCAGCATCACAAAGAGTCGAGAGTTCCTGTGCCTTCTTGAAGAGACCTTTCCTTCTCTTTGAGAAAGTCACTTGTCTGCTATTATACAGTCAATTTTCTTTATCTGTATCTTCCTTCTCGTCATTTCCCTTCTCCTTCTCAGAATCATAGTAATGCGAGGTTATTATATACGGTAAATTATAAAGTGAAAAATCCAACACGCACGCACACAGCAAAGTTGAATTGGGTGGAAAACTGTACTTGAACTGAACAATAGAGAGGCTATACAGACAGTAAATCCAGTGGGTTTCACACGAGAGAGAATCCCTCCAAGAACTGACATATCGAATATGAAAATCGGGGGAGAAGAGAGAAAAGGATAATGCTTTTGCTGTTAAATAAATTAAACTAGAAAGATTAGTGATCTTGAAAGAAGAAATAATTAAAAACAATTCCAAAGGAAAGATATGTAGAACTATATGAGAATTTCAAACTCGGCAACCAAATTGGGTGAAGGGAAATTCATCCGTCTTTAAGGATGTGAAAAATGGAAAGCCAGAAAAAAAAATGTTTTTGGCCAAGAACCTCGAACTACCAAGTTACTGGGGCAAATAAGAAAACAATTGATAAAGCATTTTCAGAAAGAAGAAGAGTTAAGCTGGAGCTCATGAAAACAGGGAACCCTACATGAAGATTGTAAGAGATTTCTTGAATATTGTAGGCTTCTAGCTGTTGTCCTCCTTTTATCTTCTCAGCTTTGGTGGTTCCCACGTTAATGGCATTTCAAAGGAAATTGATATATGCGCCTTTTCCTTTTATGGGCAAGTTGATGTGTTCCCTGTAGCCACCACTTCTATTACATTTTCTTCTATTTCCCGTTTTACACAGTTGGCCGTCATAAATCTTTCTAGCTTAGTTTTATAAAGGGAAAGTAAAGGTAAGCTTGTTAACTACGAGAACTTTGGTTTATGCCTTTTCCTCGTTTTTTTTCCCAGTTAAGCATGAAAGGAATTATTTCAGATCATGTTGAGTAGACATATAATCTGATGAGTAATTTCAAGTGACTACCTTGACATGGGTTGTTCAAAGTGATCTTAATCCAAGATCTCAAATTATCAAAGAAATCATAAGAAATTTTGACAGACAATATCCCAAAACAAACAATCGGAGAAAAAGGGCAGTTAACAAAAAAAATATGTAGTAAAGATTCCTCTTCTTCACAACCAAATAAACAAAGATCCGAGACATGAAGATGGTGTAGTATTAGAAGAATATCATGAGAAGGCAAATTTTCCAATTTATTCATGAGAAATTATTACAAAATTATCATGGTAATTATTTTTATCTTTATCTCTCATTCAAATGCATTTTTTTTAAATGTATAAATACTAAAGAGAATGGTAGTTATTAGTCAAGGATTGCATAAAAAATTTAATACTTCCTCCAATTCTCAATATATACAAGAACTATTACATTTAAGGCATCATATTTGTACCATTTAAATATGAATTTGAATGGTTCAGATTTAATTTCTTCTTAATTTCTGTTATTTGTTATTAGCTAACATCATCATTTTGCTTTCTATTTTAATTTCATTTTAGACTTAGAAGACTCTAATAATAAAACTTGTTTTTAATAAAGTCCCATCATTAATAGGACTTAAGTAAGGCAAATTTACCTATATATTGCAAATAGTAAAAAAAAAAACCCAAATCTTATAAAATAAAAAGTATTCATTAAAATGTTACACTTGAAATCGTTCATGCAAAAAAATAATTCTAAATTTGTGAAGAAGTTGTTCTTAGATTTTAACTTAATATTAACTTTTTTTGTTAAGTTTAAAAGCTAAAATCATTCACTTGGTGAATGACTTTCCCATTCCTTCCTCTTTTTTTCCTGTCCTGTCTCTTACTTTTTATTTTTTTTCCCCTTTCTCTCTCCCATCCCACTCTCCCACATTTAGATAAAATGAATAAATGAGGTATGAAAATAACAAAATATGAAGATTCATAAGATAAAGGATTAAAAAAAATATAAAAATGTAAAAATCAGAAAAACAATCAAAAAATATTTATCAATTTTTTAAATCAATTTATTTAACTTATACATTAACATATAATTTAATATTACATATGAGTATTTTAAGAAAATCAAATCATGTTTGTTATAATTAATTAATTAGGTGATAGATGTTAGTTGTCACCCCACTATTATTGTCTTTTTCAGGGTAACAGAGTAAACATGGACTTGCTAATGTCACTTTCAGCACCTGTATAGGATCCTCGTATTGTGATATATTTATTTGAAACTTTTTCACACTATAATATTTTGACCTTTTTCTTTTCTTTTCCATCTAATTTTTTGTAGTGTATGGCTTAATCTATAAGCCTCATGTGATCTTCATTTGAACGTTCATGAGTTGAAATAACTGTGTCTGGTCCCCATGTCAGATCTTTTTAAGGTGAGAGAGAGAGAGAGAGAGTCCTTTCCTCATCACATTTATATTTATAGTTACTAGTTAAGAGTTAATATCATGAATTTTCTTCCACCAAAAAAATGTCCCCTTAATCTAATTCATTAAAAATAGTTAGAAATATTTTCCAAAAAAATCAGAAATAGTATTTATTAAATAAATTTTAATTTATTATTTTCTTTAGTTCAAAATATAAGAACCATTTTATAGTATAATTTACACTATAAAATTAGGTTTATATTTAGGATTGGAGGAATCTAGCTAGTTACTTACCTTTTGGTAAATCTTATTTTGGTAGTACTCCTCTGATCCTTAATATAAGATTTATTTAATTAATTTGATTAGATTAAGGAAGTTAGGTAAGTTAGTTAATTATAAGGAATATGACATGTTTTTCATAAAACATCATAATCATCTTCCTTAATATCCTCTCTCTCTCTTCTACTTGATTATGGTTGAGGAAAATTCACAAGGATAATTTAGAAAAAATTTATAAATATGATAAATAGGTCTTATATTTAAGACTAAAATTAACTCAATAATTAGGCCATATATTAAGAACCGGAGGAGTATCATCTATTTGAGCATACTGAAATAGAAAATATAAGGAAAAATTACATGTAGATCCCATAGAAGACAATTAATTTTGAAAAGGTCCCTAAAAATCCCCAAATGCTTCCTAAGTCCCCAAGGACCTTAGAGAAAAAATTTAACTTGTGGAATTACCTACTTGCCTTCACCGAATAACAACATGCACAGCTACAATCACAACCTACACAACAGCCAATAACAACCTACATTTAAGCCATTCACAACATGCACAGCAGCCAATCACAACCCACACTCAACCGAATGACAACATGCACAGCATACAATCACAACCTACACAGCAACCAATCACAACTTTTCCATCAGTGAGGGCAAGTAGGTAATTTACAATTTTAATTTTTGCTCTGAAGTCCCTTGGGACTTAGGAAGCATTTGGGAATTTTGAGGAACTTTTTCAGAATTAATTGACTTCTATGAGACCTGTGTGTGATTTTCCCAAAATATAATAACATGATATTGTTATGTTGATTATGAATAACATGTGTGTAGGGAGGGAGGGAGGGAGGGAGTACGCAATTCATTTTTATGCAATAAAATTTTAATGTTCTAATGAGAAGGATTTTTTTTTTTTTGGGTCCAACTGATGAGAAGGACTTTAGTAAGATAGTAAATCTTGATTAAAGAAAAAAGGTTTTTGGACGAGTTCTTCAAAGAAAAGAGAAATAATTACATCAAAATTTTATTTTTTATTTTTTTATTTTTAAAAAGAGTGCTAGGGAGCGAGAATGACGTGATTATATATTTGTGATAGATTATCTCCACCAAAAGCAGCAAAGCTACCAGTACGAGAGTACATCAATGTCAATGACGAGTACATCTGCGCTCTTCCAAATAATAATTCACCACCATAGGTAAAAAAATATTTACAATATTATATTATCAATAAATTCTTGCATGCACCTGCTGCACCGCCTCATTTGTGATCTGACCAATCACAATATATCAACTCACAATATTATTAAGTAAATAAGTTTCAATTAAAATATTACTTTCAATCTTAATTATAAAAGTTACTTAACTAATTTAAAGATATTAAAAAAATAAATTAAATTAGTTATTTATAATAAATATGTGTTGTCTTTTTTAAAATATCTTTACTAATTAAATGTATTGATTAGAACTATCATTATTAAAAGGACTATTTTTTAAAAAAATATGTATAAATATGAGAGATAAAATATATTAAGATATTATATTTAGGATTAAAATAAAAGTCAAATGATTGTACTAAGAAGCAGAGGTAGTAATAATTACAGGGAAAGACTCGGCGATTTCAACTTCCGTCAAGAAATTTCAAAATTTCCATCGAAGAACCCTAACCTCTACACTGCAGCCAACGCTTTTCTTCGTCCGTGAAACTCCGCCGCTGTAGCCAACACTCTTCTTCGTCCATGGAGCTCTGCCGCTCAACGCACTCGCCGTCGATTACTTAGGGAATTGGTTGTCGGCCTCGCCTTTGCCGGCAACTACGTCAGCCCAAAGGTTCCCTTCTCTTCCTCTCCTCTATTCTTTTTCCAATCCAACCTCACGCCAATCCCTTCCTAAATTATCCGCAGGATATTGTCGTTGAAGGATTGAAGGCCACAAGATTAGGACCATTAGTGTCTGGTGAAGTTGAATGAGGAATCGACGATGGTGCTTTTTTTTTTTTGGACCAAAAGTGATGGTGCGTTCTAACTCATTAGCAATGGAAGGCCACAGTATTCTGTTCCATTATTTTCTTCGATTTCAATTTGTTTATATTTGTTTTAATTTACTAGTTTATTAAGTTATGTTGTTTCTACCTAAAACTTCTTGATTATTTTATAATTTTACAGATCTAGTATTCAATCAAATGTTGAGGATGGATAACCAACCTCTAGTCTTTGATATTCAGTTTGGTCATTCCTCAAATTACGACCTTTCGGTGAAATTCAGCAAATGGCACATTCTTGAACATATGGGAAAAAAGCTTTATAAAAATGATTTGGAAAATGCCTCATCATTCTGTGTCAATGCTGCTGATCTTTTTTTTTTTAATTGTTTGTGCACTGCAAATGATATTGTTGCTTTATGGGACGAGATGGACAGAGAAAAATGACCGAAATGGTTCAAGGCTTCTCCTCAGCTGCTGTAGGAGTGAAGGATTGATTTTAGTGTTTTCACTATTTTAGTAGGGATGAACGTGATTCTGCACATTTGGTTGGTTTGCTTTGCAAATGCTGTATTGCATGGTTCTAGTCCTTCAAGATCATTGTATGGTTGATCATATGTATTTTGTAACATGACAAAGTTAATTCAATTAATTGAAATGTTGCTTTGCTCTCCCGATTTGACACGAGATGAATTTCTGCGCAGTTATTCCCTTCACTTTTGGAACTCTTTGTTATGCATTTTGGCATAACTATTTGGAAGAAGAATCAACTATCTGAACACCAAAACAAAGGCATTCCATTGAAACAATCAACTGTCATGTTACTGCACCAATTTAATTGAAACATGACATACATGCATGAAACATTTTTGGACAGCAAGTTACATGTACTAAATAGCGGCAACCTATACCAACGAACTAACTAGTCAGCACCAAGCTCATCGAAGTCAAACTAAAGTCATTATCCCCTTCAATTCTCAAAAGCTTTCCACGTCAAAATCACATTGTTAGCCATTATGCCTCCTGTAATGAAAGATTTCAGCAAGGCCACGTCCTCCTCTCACCTACCCAGCTTGCCATGATGCATATAATTCTCCTCCCTTGAAGTTTCATACCTACACGAAACCATAATGCCAATGCCACATTTTGATGAGGTGACCAAAAGAAGGTTTAACACTGATTGTTAATTACAATGAAAAAGCAAAGGCTGTCAAGCCAGAAAGCCATACAGACACTAGCTAGGTAAGTTTCTTTATGATCTTCATAGACAACTCACTCAAATGGAATTTAGGCCTACAAATTCTGCAAAGAGTCAGAAACAAAATAAACATCACAAAATTTCTGAAAAAAATTATCACCAGTCTTGACAACCATGACAACCACATCATATAATATTTTAGAACAACCCACCTCGTATTTTCAAAAGCAAGAGGAATTTATGTGCTTGAAGTACGAGATCAAAAACAATCTATGCGTGCAGGTTGGATAGAAATTATTACAAACATAAGTAAAATGATTTAACATAAACAAAACAAGGTAGCTGAAATTACAAATATAGTTAAACTCACCATCCATGAAGATGCCTTGTAGAAGATATAAACAATGATATTGGTTCAAGGCCCCAATAATCTAAAAATATTCAACAGCATTTTGGACTGGCAAAATACAAATACTTGGAAAAATAATAAATAAACTGAATCAAATGCGTTGATGATAGGTAGGATTTGTCTTATTGTACCTCAATTCACTATCAATTAAGTCAAATAACAAACATCTCATCTCAGTGAAGCCTCAAGAATCATAGTGAAATGATTTTTATTGACAGAGGCTCTGGTGATTGCAAGGTTTAGACTTTTGAATTAAAGACACAGGGACCGTAAAAGTGTTCTTAAAAGCTCCGAAAATTGATTTTAAGTTAGGGTTCTGGGCTTCAAAAATGATTTCATTACTTATTTGTAACAATAAATCACAGCTTACCAGTAACAAATCGAAGTAAAACACAATCAAAAGAGGATCTTCAAGAGACCTTCAGCCTTCAGAGCTCAAACTTCGTCTCTAATTTATAAGACAGCCACCGGGAAGGGGAAGATAAGGATAAATGGCCTCTTGTTCGATCAAAAATAAGAGAAAAAGGAAGGCACATATTAACTTACCCACCAGGAAGAGCTCAAGCTTCGTCTCAAGTCACCAGGAAGAGGGCAATCATCATTGAATGTAGAGATTAGGGTTCTTCTATGGGAATTTTCTGATGCAAGTTGAAAGCCCCGAGTTTAACTTATAATTATATTTTAATTAAAATCTTAACAATTAGAGATGACCTAGCAGCCACCTAATAAATTAAAATGTGGTGACTTGTTATATTCTGATTGGCTAGAGCATAGATGAGGTGGTGTACTCAAGAATTCCTCTTATATTATCATCAAAATCCATATGAGTAACATTAAACTAATTTTTCTTCCTATTTTGGGGAGACACAATCAAGGTGCATATTTACTTCTGATACACAAATGCCATATATGAATCAGATGCATATACAGTGATGTACATATAAACATATGTATGGATGTATGTATATTCAACAGGTCGACATTTTCATTTCTTAAAGAGTATAAGATACGATACTTCTAGGATGCGTTTATATATTCATGAAAAAATTTATAAAGCAAACAAAAAATATAGTTGGAATTCAAACAAATGTAGACTAGAATATAGTCCTTTGTTACTACTGAATACCAAAAAATACATAATTTAATATAAGAACAAGTTGGGAGTTTAAATTTGATCCTAAATATAAAATCTCAATTTATTTTGTTTCTTAAATTTATAATTTTCCCCCAAAATATTCTTAAGGAGTTCCTATCAAAAAGCAATTCAAATATATTCCTTTAGTCGTAAATATAAGATCTATTTCTTAAGGTAACCTATTTCGTAGTATAATTTTCACTACAAAATAGATCTTATATTTAGAACAGGAGGAGTATATAATTAAAAATGATAGTTTAAAAAATCAAGGCACATTTATTATAAATAATAAAATTGACTAATTTTCTTAATATTTGTAAGTTAGTTATCTAGTTCTTCAATTAAAAAAATGGAGGTAATATCAATCTTTTTTTGGAGCCTTTTGAAATAGTTTATAAATAACTTTTTAATCGTGATTTATGAAATACAAGATAAATATACGAGAGAAGTTTTGTTATATGAATTGTGCTTATAAGTTATTTTAAAACCATCTTCCCTTGCTTGACGTCATACGCAAGCAAACATAATAGTATTCTAAAATTTTCTAGCGCCATCAAAGTAATTCCGTGCATCCCCCTTTTTGCCAGCTAATTCCATGCATTTCCGCTTATTCTTTTCCCTCATATATAAAATGAAAAGCTTTAACATCATAATCTTTAGCTCAGGCCAAAAAAAAAAACATCATAATCTTTAGCAGAATTTAATTTCTGTATAAAAATGTCTTGAAGTATCCACTAAGATTCTAGGAGTATCCGACATGTATAAAAAATTTTAAATTTTTTCTTAAAAAAGTATTTCAATTTCAATAGTATGTATCTGCTCCCTTGATCCTATAACTGTATGAATATTAAGAAAATTAATTATTTATAATAAATAGGTGTTGTCTTTCCTACAATATCATTATCAATCATGTGTATTGAAACTACTACCTCAGGTCCTTAATATAAGATTTCATTTGACTTTTATTTTGGTCCTAATTATAAGACTCCAATCCACTTTGTCTCTCATATTTATGCATTTTTTCCAAGATAGTCCTTCTAATAATGGTAGTTCTAGCCAATACACTTGATTAGCAAGGATATCTTAGGAAAGATAACATCTATTTATTACAAATAACTAACTTAACTTATTTTCTTAATTTTTTCAAATTAGTCAACTAACTCTTATAATTAGAACCGGAGGTAGTATCATTTAATATAAATTCTTTAACACATGCAATCAGTATAAGGATTACTTTGAAGAAAAAAAGGACAAATATGTGAAATGAGGTGGATTTATGTCTTATATTTAAGATTAAATTAAATCTCCAATTAACTTTTATATTAAGGACTAAAAATAGTATAAAGTACTGTGGTGTATGATTATCTGGTATAATACAATACCAATACATCAAACAATTTGAAGTATTGATGCTTCATTGGAGTGTTCTTTAATTTACTCTGAGTACAAAAGGCAAACGATAGACCGTTCCCAATTATGTTACTACATGTCCAGGGTTGACATCTAAACTCACAATCACTTGATTAAATATTTTGGCCAATTTTACTATTTATAAAGAATACGGGCTAGATATGCATCCTAATATTTAATAATTAGTGGCTTTAAGGAATGACTCAAAACAATGGCTAACTGCCTTAGTGGTAATAATGTCACCTTTAGATAAAGTTTTGAGTTTGAGTTGAGTGTTGATATAGTGGGGTGTGTGTGTGGTGTTTGAATTGTATAAACCAAACCAAAAAAGGAAGGCACTAAAACTGGCTAATGATATGTTTACTATGTTGAATAAATTGAAACAAGAGAACCTAAAAATGAATTATAATATATATATTTTTTCCAAAAAAGTGAATTATAATATATGATTTTTAATTAATTATTATATATAAAACTAGGACTAAATTTTAGTAATATCATATACATGCTATTTATAAAAATTATAGTATATAAAGGCATTGTATATAAAGCTAATATATGTGTTCGATTAATGGTGATATAATGTGAAAATAATTGTCCCTCATATATGTTTTTACTTTTCAAGTGGGATTGAACACTTGTCTATTATATGGGGAGAATTACAATAAAGTCTTAAAAGAAAATTACTAGTAAATCCTTAAAACTTGTCTTTGCAGCCTGCTTTGTTATTACTGGGACTTTTTAATAATTATATTCCTTATTTAAAACCTCATAACAATTCCCCGTATTATATATTGCCAAGAGCAGTAAAATTATACAGTAATAATGAACATTAGTTGATCGGATGGATTACTACTATTTTTATTTTCTTCATGAATAATAATAAAAAACTTCACTGCAGCCCAGGAACAGCTAAGTTGAAACAACTACACACAGCTATACACTTGCATTATTGTACAACCACTATTCATAAATTTAAAATCTAGCACTGTGCTTTTCAGTCAAGAACGGTTTTCACAAAACTTCCAAAAAAAAAAGATCTACTGCGCTTCTTCCTTCAGAAGCTTTAATTTCATTCAGGGAAAGAGTAACCTGCGATTCAGTAAATAAAATAACGATTAATGAAACTTGATAACCTTAATTGCCTAGAGTTTTAGACTAATTAAACTCACCCACATGGATTGCAAATCATTCATGTAAGCCACAGGGACTTACCATTAAAAACTTCATCGTCATGGACAACTACATTAATGGGGTCAACAATATCATATCAAATGTACACAGACACGCAAGTGTAGGAAGTTGCAGTACTAACAAGTTGTAAAAAGTGAAGCTTATTTAGAGCACTAGGCCCATTCAAAGCAAAATCTAATAAATCTCATCTTAAATATAAGTGCCAGATAATTAATTTACAGTTATTGAGAATGATTAATGGGGTTTGTTATCTGTAATAAATGTGGTAGTTTACCTAAAACACCACATTCATTCATTTGAATTGAAAATTACCTTCATGGATTTTTTTTTTAAAAGCCCTTTAGTATTGTAACCAACATGATTGTTTGAAAAAGAATTATAAATTTGTAAATAAAATGGATTTAGGACTTACAGTTGAAACCTAAACAATGCTCTTAACTAACTTCCATATTTAGGACCAAATACTTTTGAGGGAGCAAAATAACTAACCTACAGTAACCGGAGATAAAACACAGCTCTCTCATCAGTGGCGTTTATAGCAACTTGCCTTTTTGCGGGAGACGTGTCTGATGGCTGATATTGTTCATCCTCAAGCCACTGGGCCTATCAACACATTATTTCATTTCCCAGTTCGATACAATTCCCAGATCAGTACTGACAAAAACAAAGACCATAAGAATCTGAAACCTGTTCATTACCTGATCTAATCTCTGGTTTTCTTCCATGGATTTGGTGAACTGGATTGGCATTAAGTTTAAAAACATGGAAAGTGAGACATTATATTATCACTATGAAGACACATTAATGAGAAATTAATTGCCAAGAGAATTAGTGACAAGAATCTGACAACCTTCTTTAGCCTCTGGTTTTCTTCCTTGAGTCCGTCTTCCTTTATTGACGTCAAAATTAAAACGCATTATTAAAACAAATATGAGACATGAATGAAGACTCACAACGTGCTACAAAGATTAACAAATATTTTATTAATGTAAGATGTTACTATAACTAAAATATGGGATGGAGGAAGTGCCTTAGACATTACTACATTGCATATTATATTACCACAAGACATTAAATGCTGTAAATATAAACTCAAAGTTATGGTTAAACTTAATCAGATGTGCTAAGTTCATTTTGTGTGTTTAAGTTGTTGACATTGGTAAGTATAGACTTTTTGATAAAGTTGTGTGTTTAAAATTCAAAAAAAAAAAATCTGCTTTAGTTCTGTATGAGTTTATGTATGTTGAATTTACGTGTCTTTAATTTGAGGCATGTCGTTTGTGGTTTTTTGTAATCTCTATTAACTATGGGCTTATTTAAAGGCTCACGGAAATTACTCGCTCCATTCCTTTTTGACGGTCACTTTTTAAGAAAATTCTTGTTTATATTTATCTGTCATTATAAAATTTGAAGATAAAAATAATTACTATTTTCTTCATTCTACCCTTGTCTTTACTAACTTCAGAATTCCAAAGGCAGCATTAATTACTAAAATAAAAGGTTAAGTTAGAAGGAATTAATTCTGATCAATACTTTCTCATTATAACGCTGAGGAAAAGGCTGAATATAATGCATAGGATTCTTTTGATAAACAAACATAACGCTAACCTTTTTCTTTAGAACACTGATCTCCTGCTCAAATACTTCGACCTGAAACATATAGAATTAGTTTCTATCTGTTCTAAATATTGCAAGCTGCGTTTTACCCATACCATGGAATCGAAGAACAGATAGAAAGAACAAACGCATCATAACAGTTTACTATCGCTAAATAGTACAGAAACAAATGAAAAAAAGAAGAGGCAACGTTATAGTGAACAGCAAACAGTATCAATAAACTCTAATCTTTATAACATAGTGAATAACATTGCATATCATCTCTCCAAAAAATGCTTTTTTGAATCAAACCCATATGAAGCTCGGAAAAGCATGAAGCCTCAGGCAAGCCACTTACAATTCTTAGTTGTCTAGCTAGCATATGTTTAGGTTAAATTTCATTCTTGAATTGACGAAAAATTGGGGGAAAAAAACTAAATTTTAAATTGGCTAGAGTAGTCAAACCAAAGCGTGTCATCTGTATAATCTTACAAGTAATAGTTAGCAGGAATATTGTATCCAATGAAGAGGCTAGTTGGGAATGGAATATTAACAAGGGAGCCATTCTTATTTGAATCCCTATAGACTGAGTTGACAATGGGCAAGCAACGCCAACCTCCATTGTCAAGTCCATATTCTTTCTCATTTTCCTCACCTAGTGAAAGAAGTACCACAGGATCAACAGTTCTTCAGCCTGAAGATCCTCTAGTGAAATACCGCTAAAAAATTCAAATGTTTACTAAAAGCAAATTTATGCATTTTGTAGTTTTTCTGTGTATGTTTCAAACGCCAACACCCAACTTCTTTAGAAGCAATAGAAAAATTTGAGTGGCAAAGTGCTACGACGGAGGAGATTCAAGCATCCATAAAACTCAACATGCGTGGGAGTCAGATGTTCATGAAGGCCAAAATGTTATAAGGTCCCGAGGGGTAGAGCTGTTAGAGCCCAACACATTTAAACCCTTTTAAATTGATGACCAGCAGGCTTAACAATTAGGTCCCAAAATGAGTAAATGGGCTAAACGTTGGGCCCATTTGGGTCAAATAATTAAAAGGCCATCCCTTAAATATATGTTTTTAAATTATTCAACTACTAGAGACCAAGAGAGCTTCAGTCCTTCCATCCTCACACCAACTGCCTTCTGATCTCATTGTCAAGCTTCAACTCTTCAATCTTCCTTCAACTCTCAAAGTCTCACTTAGCTTGGTTGTTCTATGCGGGGTAAATTGTTTGTGGTTTTATCCTTCCCCATTCCTCTGCTGACAATGCAGTGTCCTTGACTTCTTTCTCCTAGGTACTCCTTCCTTCCTCTTGTGCTCTACTCTACTCTACTCCTCTTGTTCTTTCATTTAACATGACTAATGTTTTGTTAACATAGAGAAGTTATTATGAACTGGATCAGAGCATGTTTGAATCAATTATTTGTGCTTAATGTTAATTTTGTTTGTTCAAACACGCATGTATTTGTTTAGTTGCTGCTTGGCCAATATTAATTATGAATTAGGAGGATTATGGTTTTCCCTGACAAAGGGAATCTTGATTATGAATATAGATTGGGAAAGTGGGATTAGATGTGTTCTAATTTGCCATTAGGATAAACATAAAACTAATGGACCCCATAAAATCATTAAAGAGTAACTTTGGATTTTATTGCCTCTGGAGTAATTATGCCGGGAATGGCATGTTTAAAACATTAAGAGAGGAGTATATGTGAATCAAGAGACATTAATAGCCACTAAAACTTCATATTAACTAAAAGGGATTACCATTATAGGGTATGTGGTTTTGGAACAAGAACATTACCATTATGGCTTATATATTTTTTATTTGAAAATGTTAAAAAAATAGCTTTTTGGCCCGGCCCTTACTAGTGGAAGCATTTAAGAGTATAAAGCTCGATTTGTTTTCAAGGGATACTAACAACAAGGTATGAATTTTGAGGAGACTTCTCCAACTGCTCAATTTGAAATTGTGAGAGTTGTTTCATTTTTGGTTTCTTAGTTGCAGTTACCTGTTATTAATTTGATTCAAATTCTGCTTTTTAAATGATGAGTTAGAAGACGAGGTTAATGTGACATCCTATAATTTAAAAGGAACTCACATGAAAATTTGTAGGGACCAACTTGTAAAGAAATATATAGTTTTGAGGTTTTATCCTAATTATGTATAGTGAAGGAGAAGTTGTGGCAGAAATATATAACTTCAAAACTATGGTACAAAACAGTCCCCTCAACATTAGAATGTATAATAAGGGAAAGTAAGAGATTTACAAGAGATTAAACCATATCTTTCTACAAAAGATGTATTTTGATATATTTACCCCTTCATAAAAAAATATTTTAAAATATTAATCCTTTTACTAAGATGTTAGGTAGGAAAAAAGACATGAAACTAGACAATTTTTTGTGTAGGCTTATAAGATTATTGATATAATCTTCATTTGGAACACTTGTTATTGTAAAACACATAGTAAGGAAATCTCTTATGAGTACAAGCCCAAAGGAAAGCTCAATCCCAAAAAACTAGTATATTAGAAGAAAGAGCTCATTAAACTTGTAAACCACGCTACACTTGCAAGACTCCCCAGTATGGGAATCACAACAAAATCCTTGATATTGTCAATTCTGCACAAGATAGCAATCCTACCCTTCTTATATGTCTGTCTTGTTTGCGTGCCTAGTTTATTTTATGTAATTTTATGTGATAAGTGTATCTGTACTCAAAGTTAGAGCCTTGAATAGTTAAATATTGCCTCTTTGGCAAAGAATTATACCCTTGTGGTAAAGAAACTTGAAGGCAGAGTCTGTATAGTAAGAAAGCCTTGTGGCTAAGAGATGTCTTTATGGCATAAAAAGCAGGATAGGTAAGGGGGAGAGTGCAGTGGTTCTCTAATAATGAATTCTAGGTGTTTGTGATATCATCTAATTAATATGTATGTCATCTTTTATATAGTGATTCATTTTATGTTATTATATATGTGTATTCCCTTCCTATTGGGATTTTCCCCAAAATATCATCCCATCTTGTCAACCCATACTTGGCGAAGTTAGTGGAACATACAATGACAGGCAAGTTGTCAATGAGTTTTGAGAAGAATAAAGAGGATCTAATTCAATTATGATTCAGTTACGTTTGGAATAATTAAGGGATGAAAAGCATCCCGTAATTGGGTGAGATTTATCAGGTTTCTCTTATTGGAGTTATAATGGTCAACCTAAGTCATATTTGGCATATTCGGTAAATTATAGTTATAAATATATAAAATGATTTATGAACAGAGATTTGAGAGGACTATGAATGATTTTCCTATATCTGTACCATTTGGATATATAGGATATGAGGATTATGAGACTGCTCATTATCAATTATAAAAGGAATGCGGATAAGGTTAGTTAGTGTCTTAAATCGGTCATTGCGAGCATTCTTTAATTTGTATCTTACACAGGTGAAGGGTCAAATGAGCATCAAACAGGAAAAATCATTTCCTATAACTAAAGGACATGTAGAGCATTAAAACTAGAATTTATTTAGGTTACGTCGATCCCTGTAGCATGAGGCAAAGTTGAAACACAATACAAGAGAAAATGTTTAAATTATGCATTTTATTATGAGGATATAGTTGCTTTTTGATCCGCGATTTAAAATTATGTTCACAAAAGGGGGAAAGAATTATAGATCATTACTAACATTCTTTGGTGGAACCATGGATTAAGGTAGCCTTATGATAGCCCCCAAAAAAAAAAAAGGTAGCCTCATGGTAGCCAAAAAACAAAGAACAAAAAGGTGGCAGTATAAAGAGACTTTAATTGACCTTTCTAATGATAAAAGAATAGGGAGATCTTGACCTTATCTAATTTTTATTTCATTCACTTCCTATTTTTTATGCCGCAATGAATATTTGAAATATAATATATAGTTTTGTCATTATAAAAGGGACAAATCGAATATTATGAGCTAAACAAGATGAATAACTGTCAAATTAGCCTCTGCATATGAGACAGTTATTTCAAAGGGAAAACAACAAGGACAAAAAAACATGTTGAATTTCAAAAAGATAAATAGGCCATGGTTACTATTCTTGTAGTGGTTTGGACTACTCTTGTAATGACTTTAGCAAGTCAAAATCAATCAAAATCACTTAGCTGTCATTTTGAAATTCAACAGGTATTTTTTTTTTGTTACTTTTCCTCTTTCTCAAATAAGCCATTGTTTAATTGACAGTTGATAACTGTAATTTACGGAATAAAAAAATCATAAAATATTTCAATTTTTGTATTACTGTCATAAAAGGAAAAGACAAACCTTTGCTTTTGAAACGCGATGCAAGCTTGTGCTAAGTAAATCTTCTAGCTTCCTCAGATCTTTTACAGACAGCCCTTGTAGATCTTCCCCATTGAGCTGTCTATTATTAGATGTGGAGCAACATATTTGAATCTATAATAAACACATTGTACATCCCCCATAATAAAATCTTTAACACCATTTAATAATGGTAATAGTAATACCTTATTTCAAGAGTCTTCTCTTCTATTTCCTTGTTTAGCATAAAATATTCACCTTCAACCTGTCCAATTACCATATGCTTTCCACATTCAATGACAAAAGTTTTGGTATACTCCAAGCATTTTCATATTAGGTATGTATATGGCGCATCATACCCTTGAATAAAAAAAGAAGTAACTGTTGAATAATTATTGCAGTAATATAATATACTTCCTAAATATTAGTTAAGAGGTTTCTTTTGGTTCTAATTGAAGTAGACCTCATTTTTTATTCCAAATTTATAATTTTTCACGAAATTATCTCTATTTTTATAGACATTAATATCCTTCTAGTAGAGGCAATCCTAATTACACAAATAAAAGGAGTTTTCATCAATGAGTGTAGTTTCCAATGCCAGTGACTAGAGGGGATATTTCAGGATAACCAACACACATTTTTTAACAAATAACTAATTTAATTTTCTTAATATATGTAAATTACTTATCTAACTCGAATATTTAGGGTGAGGGAAGTATATTGTACTCCCCCTGATCCATATTATAAGACGTTTCTAACTAATTTCCAAGTCCTAATAAAAATAGTTAAAAGCATTAAATTTGTCATAAAATTTAAGAGATTTCTAATATTATCCTTATTAATCACACTAAATTCCAATATCATACTAATTTTTATTCTCTCTCACTATCCTTATAAAATATGGGCATATATGGGAAGAAATATTTAATGCTCATTGAAACTATCAAAATGTCTTATAACCAAAAATATTTTTGTAAGATTTTTTTATATACAGACACACAGACAGAGATGGGAAAAAGAAAGATGAATCAAAACAGCAATAGATGAAGGGGTAGAGAGCAGAAGAAAAATTATACCTGTAGCTCTTGAGGTGGCTGGTATGACTTCACAAGGTTCACATCTGAGTATAGGTTTCTCCTTTCAATTACTTGCCTCGTGCTTAAAACAACAAAAATATTGAAAATTAAAATGGAAGTCATACTTTAAAACTATTTCTAGCGAATTATATAGCATAAATTATCATTTGATGAATTAAAATTATTTATGGAATTTAAATTTTAATGGAAGTCATACTTTTGCTGTGGGGAGGGGCACAATGGAAGTCATAGTTAAAATAAGTGAATTTAAATACAGCATTAAATTTGCTTATGTATCCAATCAGTCATGTATATATATACCAATGAATTTATTCTTAGTGGCTTCCATGGCCAAACATTACAGATGGGTTTTTTATTTAGAGATATATATGTGACAATAATGTGTAATATAATAGCATTTTTTTAATTAACCGAATCTTAACTCAAGATAGACTCATTCAAAATTATAACATTTAAATATTGCCATTAATAGATATCAAAATATGAAGACAATAAGGAAAACGTCAAGAGCAATCTGTGATAAGCTGATAGCCTTACAAAACTTTTAGTATCTTCAAAGCAAAAGTGACCCGACTGTTCTAGTAGCATGTTCTCATAATCCTCTTTAAACTGTTTTAATCCACCTAATTAATCAATAAAAAATACAAAGAAAAAACAATTATGAACTAAAAGTTAATTTGGGATGTTCTCTATTGCCCAAAAAAAGAAAACATCCCTGCCTCTTAAAAGTATGCCGTATTTGTACTTCTCTAGACCATTTAAATTAAACTAGAAGATTTAAATCTTCTTTTGATATTTTTTATTTTGAAAGCAACATAGTAAAAAAAATACATACAATTTTCCAACACCATTGAAAGTGATTTTGAATAAAAATAGAATTAAAATAATAAGATAAAAACCATCTCATATACAGCCTATATAGGACATGCAGTACCGCTTGAACAGCGTATTGTGGGCCTTTTTTTTTTTTTCCCTGTTTCCAAAAGAAATCAAAGACGAATACATTATTCTTGACTTGTGAATAGCGTAGTTTCTTGTAGATTTTAAATAATTGATATAACTATATTGATCGTTATGGAAAGGATCATATTTTTTTTCCAGAGGAAAAATAGCATCTTGACATTAACAAAAGCCTCTGGAACTGAAGCAGCTTCATGGAATCTAATATTCCTCCATATATGTGTCGTTTTCGTTATTTTCAAACCACTATTTTGTACTGTTTTAAGTTTTAAACGTTGATTATTGTACATATTATTCACATCAACGTTGAACAAATTCCATAGTCTCTTCCAAGACTATCAAGATTTCAGTGTTCAAACTATTTTAGCAGCAACCTCAAGACATTGTGTAAAAAGTTAAAGGTATAAGCAAAACACAGTTATGATGAGATTACTCATTATTTTCAATTATACCCACATGATTAATTCTCAGATACACACATATATAAAAGCACACAAAAGGACTATATCACAACTTTTTGGTCAGCACGTCTAGTTCAAGTTTTCTTCTTACAGGAAGAGAAGTACTGTGTGGAAGCAACTTGAACCTAAATCATTTCAATTAGAGAGAGAGAGAGAGAGAAGATACCTTGTACTGGCACAACAGAAGGTAATTTTCGCCGAAACATGAACATGGTAATTGATGATCAAACAGATGAGATACATAAATGCTGACACTTAAAAAAGAATAGACAAATGAATCATGGGTCAAACTTGGTATGCTAATAATCTGGATTCTAGGTTGAGTGATTGTGCTTTTTAGAGCCATTTCATGTTAAATCTCACTCTATCAAAACTGAAGGAGATTATATAGACAAATTTAGAAGAGAGCACAAATGAGACGAATAAAAGCATACGCTATCACAGCTTCTTTATCAACAAATAAAGATCAGGATTTATTTTCCTCTAAACAAAAACGAAAATCCCAGACGTGATTAAAATTCAGATTATTCTGATTCCTAGTGATAGTACACACATATACATTATATAGAGAGAGAAAAGATACCTTGTACTAGCATAATCAAAGAGTTTGCCCGAAGCTGAAAATACTAAGAGAGCAATCTCAGCATCACAGAGAGTTGACAGCTCCATAGCCTTCTTGAATAGACCTTTCCTTCTCTTTGAGAAAGCCACCTGCCTCGCAGCTACGTTCTCGATCTTCTTTATTGCTATCTTCCTTCTCGTCATTTCAACCAATCTCTCCTTCAAACTAAAACCAAGTTAAATCAAAGAGAAAGAATTAGGGAAATCTAAAGATTTAATCCAGTGTCAGACAAAAATTAATTACGCAGAAGAATATTATCTGCGTGTTAAACGAAAAAGACAAGCATAAAATGAAGAGAACTTGGATTGGGCGTAGGTGGAACAACAAGATAAAAAGAGTTTGAGGCTTGGATAGGATAGATTAGGAAGGATAAGTGCAGATCTAAGTAAGAAATACAGAGAGAAGGGGAGGTTTCTTCTTGAGAAGGAGAGCGAAGTGTTGTTACCTGCAAGAATATTCTGAAATGTGATGACTGAAGAAAGGATGAAAGATAGAGTCTTGGTGAGCAGGAAATTATTAAGGAGGAGACAGGCTTCCCTAAATTTAAAAAAAAAAAAAGGAAAAAAGAAGAAACTCTTGCGGTGGGTAAATTGATTGCATTAATTGCAGCTTTATACATGGGCACACGCACACGCATTCGCCATTTAGTGCCACGAGTTTGGGATCACTAATTCACTAAAAAAAAAAAAAAACCATGTAAGAATGATTTCTAGATAAAGAGAAATAGAAAATTTTAATGAGGGTGTGTTTGAAAAATTTTATCCATAAATGCAGTTTTTGGTATGTGAGAATAACTTATAAGTAACTTATAATAAAAACTCGAGTAGTATTATATTTTGAGACAAAATTCTCTTTACATATTTATTTTATATAATATAAAATTACTAAAAATAAATTGTGTTAAATTATATTTAGTATTCTAAAGTATTTTTTATGGTATGTAGTATCAAAAACTAATTTTTTTTATATTCATTTAGCATGTTAAAGTATTTTTTTAGTAGCTCCTAATGTTCTAAAATAAATTTTAGTACAATTTTGTCCCTAAAGCATTTTTCTAATAGCAATATACTCTCTACACTTATTACTGATATTACTAAAAATATATGTAAGAAATTGATTATTTATTAAGTATGATTGGTTATTTATAATAAATAATTTTCATTCCTAAAATATTTGCTAATTAAGTATTGGCTAAAACTATCATTATTAGGATTATCTTAAAAAATACATAAATATAAGAAACAAAATGATTGTCTTATAATTAGGACCAAATAAAAGTCAAAATAATATATTAATTATGGTGATAGATACACCAAAAATTATTTTAAGATACTATATGTTATTGAAAAATTGTTTTAGAGTGTTGGAGGAGGGAGTGAGGGAGGAGGTATTTTGTTATTCTTTGAGCACATTGTTCATCCCTCCTGTGCCATAGGATGCATTTTGAAAAATAAAAGTTTAAATTATAAGCTGCCTAGTAAGTGTAACGGGTCATTAGGACAGATAAACAATACACCCCTTAGAAACATATAAGAAGTTTTCTCCTTGTACAGTTAGAAAAATTCAAAATTCTGTCCATGTATAGAATTACGATGTCAAATAGATTCATAAAATCATCAAATCCATTAGACTATGATTTAAATTAAATACTTTTTTCTTATTCTTTCCCCAAAAAAGAAAATCACTCGTATTTGCAACCTCACGACTCAAGCTGGATAACTCTCAAATAACTCAAAGGAAAACAAAACCTTTAATTAGGCATTTTATTTCATTTATTGAGGGGTCTCTTCCCCTTTTCTTGTCTGTCTATTAAATTATAAGCTGCCTGGTAATTGTTGGAATATTTTTAAAATGAAGAGATGTGTTTTTGAAAAGTCATGTTCTTATGTAAATTTATTAAATTAATAAATTTATATGAGGGGTTATGTCTTCATATAAATTAATAAATTTATTTGAAGAGTTGTATTCTCACATAAATTAATATATTTATATGAAAAATTGTGTCTTCATATAAATTAATATATTTATATGAAAGGCTATGTAGGTAGTTACAATAATAAAAGACCCTACATATTAAATACATTTTATTTATTTAAATTATGTTAGTTCATGAACCAACATATGGGACTTGTATTTAATAAAGTATTATTTCAAAAGGCATCTCTTCAAGACATCATTCCATGGTCTCTATAAAACCGTCACCATCACTTCATTTGGATACAACACAATTCAAACACAAAGATCAAACTTACTGCCTTTGTCTTTGAGTGAACGTAGAGATAGAGTCAAATTATCACCTTGTAAAGGCCATTGTTTTATTCGATTGAATCTTGGAAGTGCAATCCATATTCAAGAGTTTTCATTGTATCCTGAAAGAAATTTGCCAATCAACCCGACTTGCATCCTATAAGATAAGAATATGTAGAGACACATTAAGTCTGAAGGAAAGTGCTGCCCATACCTTGAAGACATCGTACACCACTTTCTTTTTCCTCTCTTCTTCTTGTACTCTTCACAAAACCATCCCTACCAGCAGTAATAATATTAGATATATTTTATTTTATTTTTATAATTTTAATAGCCACTTCATTTCTCTTTAATTTAATTGAAATGTTACAATATTTTCAAATCAATTAAAAATTTAACAACTTTTTTAATTTTTGATAAGAAAGTGGATAAATGACGAGATGGGAACACTTCGTCATTTGAGGGGGAAAAACTAATTATAATTCTTTCTAATTGATAATTATGTCAGATCATATTAACAATTAATATTAAATAAAGTGAGTGTTAAAGTATGTATAAAACTATTAAAGTTATTAACAATTTTTAGATAAGATATCGAAATATTATTTTCTAAAAATTCCTCTGACAATGCATATATTTTTGTCCAATGTTGATGACTGAATATATTAAATTTTATTATGTTTGATGTACCAATATTTTCTAATTGGAAGCAATTCTACTTGAGGTATTGGCAGACACTAAACGTTAGAAGACAGTGCTTTGAATATGATTATTTTTAATAGGAGAATACTGATGCCGAGAGGAAAAAAAATACCTTGATTTAAAAAGAAAATAACTTTAAAAAAAATATCTAATATCTAGTTTTGAATGAATTCAATAATGTGTTTTAGTTTTAAGAGATAGGATGAACGAAAAAATTTACCTATTATACTATCAAAAAGAAACACCAGGCACTGTAATAAAATGTTAGGGGTAAAAATACTCATTAATTTTTCAAAACGGGGCAAAAATGCTATTTTTGTTGACTACCCTTAACATCCATCACTTTTTCTTTTGTGAATCCCACTAAGCATACACGTGTTTCTTTCTCACTACTCACTTTGTCGTCTACTCACACATTATTAAGAATATAATGATTTAAATATATTTTTAATTGTAAAATAAATTAATATATTTGTAGAGTTGGTGTTAATGAAGGTATCATCATCATTCATGTCATCATTAGGTACATATTGAGAATAGGAAGACAATTTCTTAGAAAACTTGTTTATATTTCATTAAAATCAATTCCTCTTGATTATTAACAATAATTAAAAATAATAAGAATATTAATAATTTTCTTATACAAACTGATACAAGAAAGAAATAATTTTATCATATGTACAATATATTGAAAGATATAATATATAATAGAAATTCAAAACCAAAAAATGAGTTTATATGAACACAAACTAATATTGAAGTGAATTTTGAATTTCAATCATTAAACAATAAAATTTAATTGTGATATAATTAATACGAATAATATAGATTGGTTTTGGTCTTCTATGCAAAAACAAATGATATAAATAAAGAATTTTAAGAAAACAAATTACATAGGATATATACATATACAAGGAGGAGAATATTGTTTATTATAATCTATTCAAATCATTTAATTTTTTAATATAATAATTTATTAGATTTTATTATAGTAGTTATTTTTTGAATAACTAGATTTTTTTGCTAACTATAAATGGTTTTCATCAAATATATAAAACATATATAGATAATATAATATAATGTAATATAATATATATATATATATAATTAAATTGGATATCTTATCAATGTTAATTAAAAAATAAATTTTAAGAAAAAATTATTTATGATTTAAAATTCAAAATTAGTTTCATTGGAAATTAAAATTATATTAAAAATATTATTTAAAATAAAACATTATAATATAAATAGTAAAAAATATTTAAAAAATATTTTTTCATTAAAATAGCTATGATAAAAATTATCATATAGTTTATTTTTAGTTTTTAATAATATATATGTATATAATATTGTTTGTGTAAAAGAATATTATATATATATTTAATTTTGCATAGTAAGTTAATAGGTTCGTTGCAACTCAACTGGTAAAGCCGTATGCGCCCACAGATGAGGTCTCGGGTTCAAGCCATGGATAAGTCACTTTGAGGAGGAATTATGTGGTGGTGACATGTGGTAGGCAGAGATGAGGTGACAGTGACACATGGCGATCATCGCTGAGGTGGTAAGGACACATGTTTAGAGGAGTTCTTTGCTAGGATTAAGAGGTTTTAAAGCTTAGGAGCTTTGAGTTTAAAGTTTGAAGGAGATTTGGAGCTTCATTTCTCATTTTCCTTGGTTTTCTTCTTCTCTTCTTATTTGTCCTTGTATGGATTAAAACTTATTTTAACTCTTTCTTTGGTATTAATGAAATGTTATTTTGTTTTTACCTTGAGTTTAGTGCTTTCTTGTAATTGGCCACCACTTGAAGTGATTTGTTTAATTGGTTGAAATTTGAGAAAGTTAAATTGATCTTTGATCTTGGGTAAAAACCTACTATATTGAAAGTTTATTCTATTAAATGGATGGTTTGTTGATAGAATAGAGATATATCTATTAACCTAGCATTGGTCAAAAAAAGATTTTGATTTTCAAAGTGTAATGTTGTCAACAAAAGCAAGAGATTGTGAAGGTTTATTAAGATTACAAAATTTGGTTTTGACTTGAGAAAGCTTAATTAACATTTGTGAACCTTAGACTGACTTAACTTATCATTAAAACACTAAATGAGAAGTTTTTAATCAAGTTTTATGAAATACAATAGTGAGAAATAATCCTAGATTCTTATTTGTCTCAAAGTTAAGTTTTTAGCTTCGATTTTAAGCTTTATTTTCAAAGTACCTTTATGAGACAACTTCATTTACACATTAATTTCACTTAACCTAATCATAAACACAATTGTGATTTTTAACTTGTCTGGCCTTAACCTCTAAGGGAACGATATTTTTTATACTACTAGCGACTCGTGCACTTAGAGTTAAACTAAATGGCAAACAGCAGTGATGATGATATACTGTTGCTTTGATGGTGGGGAGACGACAATCATGGAGATACTTGCTATTTTTTTGTCTAACTTAAATATTATTTTGCCACATCTACCTCCACGTCACTATTTTGAGTCAAAGTATTCTTTCTAAATAGTCAACAATCATAGTAATGACATTTTAGGCCCCTTTTCGAATCATCATGGGTATTTTTGGCCCTGACATTCTATTATGGTACTTGGTGCTCTTCTTCAATATTATAATAAGTAAATTTATCCCTTTACCTGATGACATAATATATACGAAGCAAATTAGGAAGGGAAAATTACACACACGTCCTAAGGAGTAGAATTTATTCACCAAGGTCACAAAAAATGTTAAGATTAATAGTAGGTCTTAAGAGACCTTAGAGTACTATATTGTCATTTTAACATGCCATCCCTATTCCTCCTAATCTAAGGGTCCCAATTCAAAGTTCAAACACTCTCTCCCTCTCACCTCAGCGTTTGAACAGCTTCCTGCCTCTGGCGTTGGCATCTAAAGTGAAGGAATCAGCCACCAGTAATATACAACTCTCTGATGAATAAACATTTATATGTTTCTATTTGAATAAAGACAACCTGCAATACACGGAAGGCCAAACTCATATTAGTGATATGAAGAATGAACTAATGGCCACATAAAAATCAGTCCCAACCAAGGTAGAAAACATAATGTTGTATCCTTTTTCCCCCCTAATTTCACAGAATTAATGGATTGTATGCTTGTTAGGAAGTATCCCACTCGAAAATCGATCGGAATTATTTTAAAGAATTGAAATCTTCCTGCAAATGCTAAAAGACAGCAGAGTCCATATTCAATCCAAACCACCAAACATCAAATGCATATAGTTCAAATTACATTAAACAAAAGCTATCTAATATATAAACATGTATCAGTAGCTAGATAATCTAGTTAATTATCCCAGCCTGAGAGATGCATCAGAACTATCAGTGCCTTGAGGAGGATTGTCAGATGAACTGCAAATGACGATGGAGTCAGAAGACTGGCCTTGTTCGCGTGCAAGTCTCTGTAAGTGTGTGTTTGTGTTATGAGATTTTCAATTCTCAACATTTGAGAAGAAAGGCAATATTTTATAATAAGAAAAGAATATAAATCTTTGATCACCTGCTTCAATTTTCGATTTTCTTCCATGAGTTGGATTCCCTATGCATGAAAGCCAAACAATGTAGCAAAGGTGACCGAGAGCGTAGAACATCGTTAGTGTCATAAAATATGTAGCAAAATGTAGCTTGGATATTTTCTTGAAATCCATCATACTATTTCAAGCCTTTAATATAAGACCCAGTTGACTAATTTAGAGAAATTAAGAAAGTTACTAAATTATATAATTATAGTATATGTTATATGATCTCTCTAAAATACTTAAGGGTATCATTAGATTATATAACAACTTATAAGTGAGGGAAATTAGTTGGGAGAAAAACAATAAATATAAATAGTTTAAAATAATTTAGTAATTTTCTTAATCTCTTCAAATTAGTCAATTGAGTCTTATATTAAGAACCAAATGTAGTATCTATGATAGTGAAATCACATACACAAGTTTGTTAGAATGTGGATATGAATCTTCTCATGGGCTAGTTTCAAATTGAAGTGTCATGTGAAGAAAAGAACGAGCATCAAATCTCTTGGAATATATGTATTCAGAAAGGGATTCACATAGAACTGATCATTCAAGTGAAAACTCAAGTGACGCTTTGTATTATATTATTTTTAAGACATGAAACTTCTCTCATTTCTCTATAAGTAAAACCGTTCAGTCAATTGAGAGAGTTAGTCCTCCTGGGCCATCTTCTTTTTATCCCTTTAACATACATTAACTGTCAAGTGTGAGCCCCTCACATTTGGAAGATTCAGATCTTGTCTTGTGTCAGAAGATAGAGACTACTATTTTTTTTTTTTAAAAAAAGAATGATCTTCTCGTCTCTTTATTATGTCGTCACACCTGTGGTTTTTCTTTATGGGGCTAATCACTAAATGGGAAAAAGTGAGGAATGAATTGAACCTAATTGCCATTACAGGGATAGAATAAAGATGTAAAGTCGAGTAGTTTCTAATCGATCGCTCTTCAATCATTTTGTTTTCTCCAATTATACCTGCTCTGAAAGACTCATTTTTATGTTTGGAACTACGTTTTAAGTGATTTTATGTATTGACTAAACTTTTGTGCGATTGACATAAAAGTTTTCCCTGCTTCTGGACGTATAGATTATATACAATGAGATTTCCACACACCAATATTAATTGCTTGTATACGAGGAATTAAGTGAACATGACCAGTTGATGAAAGGGCAAATCTGCAGATGAATAATATCTTGCATATGCATAAATAGCATATCCTAACATTCTAAGTTTGGTTTTGTATCTACCTTTCTCTTTAGTGCGTTGATGGATTTCATGAATCTTTCATCCTGAAACAATAATCATAGTAAACATGTCAAACTCAAAATCTTGAACGCAATAACTACACAAAATCACAACTCATAGCTAATCAGACAAGGAAGAAAACAAGCCAATTTGTTGTCAGGATGAAAATTAACTAACAGTTTTAATCACTAATTAAATTAGATTTTTTCTATGCACGGTAAAGGCATATCACTTTAAAAATGTAAAAATAAAGAAGTTTGATAAGTACCAAAACAGTGTCTTATAGCTGAAAATGCACACATCAGGTAGATTCCACACCGGCAATGTAGAAGGTTTAAAGGAATATACTGAATCTTGTCATAGAGCATTAAATGATAGTAAAGAAAAGAAAAGATACAATAGATAAAGAAGTTGCTGGTCTCCGACAAATTTATAAGATAAAGAAATATGTGCTTTTTGGGCTGTTTTCTTATTTTGGACTAAACCTCAGGGCCCGTTTGATCCATGGAAAGCACGAAAATGGAATCGAATGTTAATAACCATAAATTCAGCAGGTATGATACTGAAAATGATGGAAGAATTTTATGTTTTATATTTGATTAAATAAAAATAAATTAAAATCAATGAACCAAAATCCCCCCCATTGTGGTTTCTCGGGTGAAGGGTATTAAAAATAGTGTGATTCTAGCATTTGGGAATCAGGATTGGTCACATTTTTATGGAGAATCATCCTCCCAGCAGTGTGATAATTAGACTACCCATAGAATCAAGATTCATACAACAAAAACCAAACCAAACACATTAACAATGCAATTGAGATTATTAGGAATTGGGGTTCTAAGAATCCAATCAAAGAAGCCCTCACAGTTCAAAAAATTCTATGCAAAATACTAGAATAATACATTTTAATTTCTTTGCATGTAAAATACAAAATCTATAAAACAAAATCTTACTCTTTCTGTCCCAAAATGCAAGTCACTTTGAACTACTTTACGCAAACCAGTAAAGTTGGTTAAAGTTAATTAGACATCTTGTACCTTTCAAAAATTACTTGAACATTCCAAAATAACCCTTATTAAACTGTACTCTCATATCAATCATATCTCTCTTAGTGTCTCTCGTAAATAGGGGGCAAATTTGGAAGGAAAATATTTAATGCTCACTACATTCTATGAAATATGACTTACATTTTGAGTATCCCAAATCTTCCAAAACGTGATTTACATTATGAGACGGACAAGGGTAGTATTTTGCATAGAACTTCACAAATTTTAGAAAGCCCAAACTTCAGAGGATCAAGGGTCAAGCATAAAAAGGATCAAATAAAAACCTTTGTTTTTGAAACGCGGGACAAGTCTCTTTGAAGTCTTTCCTCTAGTTTCTGCAATTCTTCAAGTGTGCATTCTTGAAGTTCTTCCCCATTCAATTGCCTTTAGAATTTAGTGCAAGTCATGTGTCTCATTAACATAATCTTCTCAACATTTATTCATGGTAGGTATGAATTAAAGTTGCGTGCCTCAATCCACGAGTCCTTTCTGCTACTACCTTGTGCAGCTTATTCTCATCACCTCCAAGCTTGTACATATTTCAAAAAAAAAAAAGGATTAACCTTCCATGATTTTCCATTCCTTCATATGTTATCATAAATTGATTTCAATATTATGTCATCCCTCGAAGTAATTCTCCCATCTTTTCAGTTCTCCTGTGGAGTTAATTCAAGACCTAGGGTTTTCTGCAGGGCAATGCAGCCTGATCACTTACTGTTAATGCATATTATGGAGTATGCATAAGATTGGCCCCTATTCAAAGGAATCTATGAAGTATGAACAAGACAGAGTCAAACGGGATAGCTCAATTTCTTCAATGAGTTAAAATCTTCCCAAGAAGCGGATCCCTTTTCCCATCTGATTCATTTGGTAAGTACTTCCTTAGATATTCAGTTGTCGAATTCCATAATGAATTAAACAAGAAACCATTTGTGCGCCCACGCGTGTGTGAGTCACAATTTGAGAGTAACTAACCAGAAAAGAAGTCAAGTATGTTAACCAAAAAAGAAAAGAAAAGGAATCAAGTTAATTAAAAGGAGCTATGTGCATTGACACAAAACTTGAGATAAGTCATGCTGTGTGATTGATATTAATATATTGATTACCTGTAGATCAGCAGATGATTGGCCTAGTCTTTGAACGGCAGAATGTTGATCGTACCTTTCAATTACCCGCTGCATACTGAAACAACAGAAATAGTAACTCTTTTGAGTGACTTTCTATTTCCCTTCAAGATCAATCAGTGGAAAAGATCTGATCAGATCAATCAAGCACAGTTTTATGTCAAATTGTATGGAGTAACGAAATTCTTTCAGAATCCCAATGGGAAAACTCAGAACCTTCAACTGTGGATATCAATCATGATTCCGTTACTTCAAGTCTATGAAGTTACTTTCTCATTGGTTGACCTTTTAAGTTATTAATTACCAACAGAAACAGAAGTACTGAAACATACACATATAATAATCTTTAAGGTTACAAATGCAACAAGAATTATATAGATTCCAACTAGTGTTTATCAACTGCCAAGCTGGCTAGCTAGTTTAATAGACTACAGAGAATGAGATAATATGAGTTTAAATATAGATAGTTAATGATAATGAGCTGTGCACTTGTGCAGTTTCATATTTCATTCTTGAATCGACCACTGTGATATCATGTAAATCTCTCTCTCTCTCTCACACACCTATAGAAATGCCTGTTTATGTATGTATGTATGAGAAATTGAGACTGATAATATGATATATAAGAACCTTGAGCTAGCATAATCAAAGAGCTTGCCAGTAGAAGAGAAGACTAAGAGGGCAATCTCAGCATCACAAAGAGTCGAGAGTTCCTGTGCCTTCTTGAAGAGACCTTTCCTTCTCTTTGAGAAAGTCACTTGTCTTGCTGTTATACCGTCAATTTTCTTTATCTGTATCTTCCTTCTCGTCATTTCCCTTCTCCTTCTCAAATCATCAATAACGCGAGGTTATTATATACGGTAAATTATACAGTGAAAAATCCAACACGCACGCACACAGCAAAGTTGAATTGGGTGGAAAACTGTACTTGAACTGAACAATAGAGAGGCTATACAGACAGTAAATCCAGTGGGTTTCACACGAGAGAGAATCCCTCCAAGAACCGACATATCGAATATGAAAATCGGGGGAGAAGAGAGAAAAGGATAATGCTTTTGCTGTTAAATATATTAAACTAGAAAGATTAGTGATCTTGAAAGAAGAAATAATTAAAAACAATTCCAAAGGAAAGATATGTAGAACTATATGAGAATTTCAAACTGGGCGACCAAATTGGGTGAAGGGAAATTCATCCGTCTTTAAGGATGTGAAAAATGGAAAGCCAGAAAAAAAAATGTTTTTGGCCAAGAACCTCGAACTACCAAGTTACTGGGGCAAAAAAGAAAACAATTGATAAAGCATTTTCAGAAAGAAGAAGAGTTAAGCTGGAGCTCATGCAAACATGGAACCCTACCTGGAAGATTGTAAGAGATTTCTTGAATATTGTAGGCTTCTAGCTGTTGTCCTCCTTTTATCTTCTCAGCTTTGGTGGTTCCCACGTTAATGGCATTTCAAAGGAAATTGATATATGCGCCTTTTCCTTTTATGGGCAAGTTGATGTGTTCCCTGTAGCCACCACTTCTATTACATTTTCTTCTATTTCCCGTTTTACACAGTTGGCCGTCATAAATCTTTCTGGCTTAGTTTTATAAAGGGAAAGTAAAGGGTAAGCTTGTTAACTACGAGAACTTTGGTTTATGCCTTTTCCTTGTTTTTTTTCCCAGTTAAGCATGAAAGAGTAGACATATTCTGATGAGTAATTTCAAGTGACTACCTTGACATGGGTTGTTCAAAGTGATCTTAATCCAAGATCTCAAATTATCAAAGAAATCATAAGAAATTTTGACAGACAATATCCCAAAACAAACAACTGGAGAAAAAGGGCAGTTAACAAAAAAATATGTAGTAAAGATTCCTCTTCTTCACAACCAAATAAACAGAGATCCGAGACATGAAGATAGTGTAGTATTAGAAGAATATCATCAGAAGGCAAATTTTCCAATTTATTCATGAGAAATTATTACAAAATTATCATGGTAATTATTTTTATCTTTATCTCTCATTCAAATGCATTTTTTTTAAAATGTATAAATACTAAAGAGAATGGTAGTTATTAGTCAAGGATCGCATAAAAAATTTAATACTTCCTCCAATTCTCAATATATACAAGAACTATTTCATTTAAGGCATCATATTTGGACCATTTAAATCTGAATTTGAATGGTTCAGATTTAATTTCTTCTTAATTTCTGTTATTTGTTATTAGCTAACATCATCATTTTGCTTTCTATTTTAATTTCATTTTAGACTTAGAAGACTCTAATAATATGTCAGAATGTTTTAAAACTTGTTTTTAATAAAGTCCCATCATTAATAGGACTTAAGTAAGGCAAATTTACCTATATATTGCAAATAGTTAAAAAAAAAATTTACCCAAATCTTATAAAATAAAAAGTATTCATTAAAATGTTACACTTGAAATCGTTCATGCAAAAAAACAATTCTAAATTTGTGAAGAAGTTGTTCTCAAATTTTAACTTAATATTAACTTTTTTTGTTAAGTTGAAAAGCTAAAATCATTCACTTGGTGAACGACTTTCCCATTCCTTCCTCTTTTTTTCCTGTCCTGTCTCTTACTTTTTATTTTTTTCCCCTTTCTCTCTCCCATCCCACTCTCCCACATTTAGATAAAATGAATAAATGAGGTTTGAAAATAACAAAATATGAAGATTCATAAGATAAAGGATTAAAAAAATATAAAAATGTAAAAATCAGAAAAACAATCAAAAAAATATTTATCAATTTATTTAACTTATACATTAACATATAATTTAATATTACATATGAGTATTTTAAGAAAATCAAATCATATTTGTTATAATTAATTAATTAGGTGATAGATGTTAGTTGTCACCCCACTATTATTGTCTTTTTCAGGGTAACAGAGTAAACATGGACTTGCTAATGTCACTTTCAGCATCTGTATAGGATCCTCGTATTGTGATATATTTATTTGAAACTTTTTCACACTATAATATTTTGACCTTTTTCTTTTCTTTTCCGTCTAATTTTTTGTCACGTATGGCTTAATCTATAAGCCTTATGTGATCTTCATTTGAACGTTCATGAGTTGAAATAACTGTGTCTGGTCCCCATGTCAGATCTTTTTAAGGTGAGTGAGAGAGAGAGAGAGAGAGTCCTTTCCTCATCACATTTATATTTATAGTTACTAGTTAAGAGTTAATATCATGAATTTTCTTCCACCAAAAAAATGTCCCCTTAATCTAATTCATTAGAAATAGTTAGAAATATTTTCCAAAAAAATCAGAAATAGTATTTATTAAATAAATTTTAATTTATTATTTTCTTTAGTTCAAAATATAAGAACCATTTTATAGTATAATTTACACTATAAAATGAGGTTTATATTTAGGATCGGAGGAATCTAGTTACTTACCTTTTGGTAAATCTTATTTTGGTAGTACTCCTCTTATCCTTAATATAAGATTTATTTAATTAATTTGATTAGATTAAGGAAGTTAGGTAAGTTAGTTAATTATAAGGAATATGACATGTTTTTTTTAAAACATCATAATCATCTTCCTTAATATCCTCTCTCTCTCTTCTACTTGATTATGGTTGAGGAAAATTCACAAGCATAATTTAGAAAAAATTTATAAATATGAGAAATAGGTCTTATATTTAAGACTAAAATTAACTCAACAATTAGGTCATATATTAAGAACCGGAGGAGTATCATCTATTTGAGCATACTGAAATAGAAAATATAAGGAAAAATTACTACATGCAGGTCCCATAGAAGACAATTAATTTTGAAAAGGTCCCTAAAAATCCCCAAATGTTTCCTAAGTCCCCAGGGACCTTAGAGCAAAAATTTAACTTGTGGAATTACCTACTTGCCTTCACTGAATAACAACATGCACAGCTACAATCACAACCTACACAGTAGCCAATCACAACCTACATTTAAGTCATTCACAACATGCACAGCAGCCAATCACAACCCACACTCAACCGAATGACAACATGCACAGCATACAGTCACAACCTACACAGCAACTAATCACAACCTTTTCCATCAGTGAGGGCAAGTAGGTAATTTCACAATTTTAATTTTTGCTCTGAAGTCCCTTGGGACTCAGGAAGCATTTGGAAATTTTGAGGGACTTTTTCAGAATTAATTGTCTTCTATGAAACCTATGTGTGATTTTCCCAAAATATAATAACATGATATTGTTATGTTGATTATGAATAACATGTGTGGAGGGAGGGAGGGAGGGAGGGAGTACGCAATTCATTTTTATGTAATAAAATAATGTTGTGAGTTGATATATTTTGATTGGTCAGACCACCTCACTTGTGATCTGACCAATCAGAATATATCAACTCACAACATTATTAAGTAAATAAGTTTCAATTAAAATACTACTTTCAATCTTAATTATAAAAGTTACTTAACTAATTTAAAGATATTAAAAAAATAAATTAAATTAGTTATTTATAATAAATAAATGTTGTCTTTCCTAAAATATCCTTACTAATTAAGTGTATTGATTAGAACTATCATTATTAAAAGGACTATTTTAAAAAAAAAAATATGTATAAATATGAGAGATAAAATAGATTAGGATATTATATTTAGGATTAAAATAAAAGTCAAATGAGATCTTGTATTAATAAGCGGAGATAGTAATAATTACAGGGAAAGACTCGGCGATTTCAACTTCCGTCAAGAAATTTCAAAATTTCCATCGAAGAACCCTAACCTCTACACTGCAGCCGACGCTTTTCTTCGTCCGTGAAACTCCGCCGCTGTAGCCAACACTCTTCTTCGTCCATGGAGCTCTGCCGCTCAACGCACTCGCCGTCGATTACTTAGGGAATTGGTTGTCGGCCTCGCCTTTGCCGGCAACTACGTCAGCCCAAAGGTTCCCTTCTCTTCCTCTCCTCTATTCTTTTTCCAATCCAACCTCACGCCAATCCCTTCCTAAATTATCCGCAGGATATTGTCGTTGAAGGATTGAAGGCCACAAGATTAGGACCATTAGTGTCTGGTGAAGTTGAATGAGGAATCGACGATGGTGCTTTTTTTTTTTTTGGACCAAAAGTGATGGTGCGTTCTAACTCATTAGCAATGGAAGGCCACAGTATTCTGTTCCATTATTTTCTTCGAGTTCAATTTGTTTATATTTGTTTTAATTTAATAGTTTATTAAGTTATGTTGTTTCTACCTAAAACTTCTTGATTATTTTATAATTTTACAGATCTAGTATTCAATCAAATGTTGATGATGGATAACCAACCTCTAGTCTTTGATATTCAGTTTGGTCATTCCTCAAATTACGACCTTTCGGTGAAATTCAGCAAATGGCACATTCTTGAACATATGGGAAAAAAGCTTTATAAAAATGATTTGGAAAATGCCTCATCATGTTCTGTGTCAATGCTGCTGATCATTTTTTTTTAATTGTTTGTGCACTGCAAATGATATTGTTGCTTTAAATGCAGGAGGTATGAATGTATGATGCAGCAATTGTTTGCAAGATTATGGGACGAGATGGACAGAGAAAAATGACCGAAATGGTTCAAGGCTTCTCCTCAGCTGCTGTAGGAGTGAAGGATTGATTTTAGTGTTTTCACTGTTTTAGTAGGGATGAACGTGATTCTGCACATTTGGTTGGTTTGCTTTGCAAATGCTGTATTGCACGGTTCTAGTCCTTCAAGATCATTGTATGGTTGATCATATGTATTTTGTAACATGACAAAGTTAATTCAATTAATTGAAATGTTGCTTTGCTCTCCCGATTTGACACGAGATGAATTTCTGCGCAGTTATTCCCTTCACTTTTGGAACTCTTTGTTATGCATTTTGGCATAACTATTTGGAAGAAGAATCAACTATCTGAACACCAAAACAAAGGCATTCCATTGAAACAATCAACTGTCATGTTACTGCACCAATTTAATAACATTCAATTGAAACATGACATACATGAAACATTTTTGGACAGCAAGTTACATATACTAAATAGCGGCAACCTATACCAACGAACTAACTAGTCAGCACCAACTCATCGAAGTCAAACTAAAGTCATTATCCCCTTCAATTCTCAAAAGCTTTCCACGTCAAAATTACATCGTTAGCCATTATGCCTCCCGTAATGAAAGATTTCAGCAAGGCCACGTCCTCCTCTTTTGCCATGATGCATATAATTCTCCTCCCTTGAAGTTTCATACCTACACGAAACCATAATGCCGATGCCACATTTTGATGAGGTGACCAAAAGAAGGTTTAACACTGATTGTTAATTACAATGAAAAAGCAAAGGCTGTCAAGCCAGAAAGCCATACAGACACTAGCTAGGTAAGTTTCTTTATGATCTACATAGACAACTCACTCAAAGGGAATTTAGGCCTACAAATTCTGCAAAGAGTCAGAAATAGAATAAACATCACAAAATTTCCGAAAAAAATTATCACCAGTCTTGACAACCACATCATATAATATTTTGGAACAACCCACGTCGTATTTTCAAAAGCCAGCGGAATTTTTGTGCTTGAAGTACAAGAGGAAAAACAATCTATGTGTGCAGGTTGAATAGAAATTATTGCAAACATAAGTAAAATGATTTAACATAAACAAAACAAAGTAGCCGAAATTACAAATATAGTTAAACTCACCATCCATGAAGATGCCTTGTAGAAGATATAAACAATGATATTGGTTCAAGGCCCCAGTAATCCACAAATATTCAACAGCATTTTGGACTGGCAAAATACAAATACTTGGAAAAATAATAAATAAACTGAATCAAATATGTTGATGATATGTAGGATTTGTCTTATTGTACCTCCATTCATTATCAATTAACTCAAATAACAAACATCTCATCTCAGTGAAACCTCAAGAATCACAGTGAAATGATTTTATCGACAGAGGCTCTGGTGATTGCAACGCTCTAGGTAGGAATTCTAAAATAGTTTCAAGGTTCAGACTTTTGATTTGAAGACACAGGGACCGTAAAAGTGTTCTTAAAAGCTCCAAAAATTGATTTTAAGTTAGGGTTTTGGGCTTCAAAAAATGATTTCATTACTTATTTGTAACCATAAATCACAGCTTACCAGCGACAAATCGAAGCAAAACACGATCAGAAGAGGATCGTCAAGAGACCTTCAGCCTTCAAAGCTCAAACTTCGTCTCTATTTATAAGACAATCACCAGGAAGAGGAAGATGAGGATAAATAGCCTCTTGTTCGATCAAAAATAAGAGAAAAAGGAAGGCACAGATTAACTTACCCACCAGGAAGAGCTCAAGCTTCGTCTCAAGTCACCAGGAAGAGGGCAATCATCGTTGAATGTAGAGATTAGGGTTCTTCTATGGGAATTTTCTGATGCCAGTTGAAAGCCCCGAGTTTAACTTATAATTATATTTTAATTAAAATCTTAATTGCTTAACAATTAGAGATGACTTGGCAGCCACCTAATAAGATTAAAATGTGGTGACTTGTTACATTCTGATTGGTTAGAGCATAAACGAGGTGGTGCTCCAGGTGTACCCAAGAATTCCTCTATAAGAGGTTATCATCAAAACCCCTATGTATAACATTAAACTAATTTTTCTTCCTTTTTTGGGGAGACACAATCAAGGTGTATATTTACTTCTGATACACAAATGTCATATATGAATCAGATGTATATACAGTGATATACATATAAATATAGAGTATGTATGTATGTATATCCAATACGTCGACATTTTCATTTCTTAAAGAGTATAAGATATGATGCTTCTAGGATGTGTTTATATATTCATGAAAAAATTTATAAAGCAAACAAAAAATATAGTTGGAATTCAACCAAATGTAGACTAGAATATAGTCCTTTGTTACTATTGAATACCAAAAAATACATAATTTAATATAAGAACAAGTTGGGAGCTTAAATTTGATCGTAAATATAAAATCTTAATTCATTTTATTTCTCAAATTTATAATTTCCCCCCCAAAATATTCTTAAGGAGTTCCTATCAAAAGGTAATTCCAATATACTCCTCCAGTCATAAATATAAGACCTATTTCTTAGTGTAATTTACAATACAAAATGGGTCTTATATTTAGAACCAGAGAAGTACATTATTAAAAATGATAGTTTAAAAAAATCAAGACGCATTTATTATAAATAATAAACTTAACTAATTTTTTTGATATTTGTTAGTTAGTTATCAAGCTCTTCTATTATTGTGACTTGAGAAATACGGGATAAATATATGAGAAAAGTTTTGTTATATGAAATGTGCTTTTAAGTGATTTTAAACCCATCTTCCCTTGCTTGACGTCATATGCAAGCAAAGATAAGATAATAGTATTCTAAAATTTTCTAGCGCCATCAAAGTAATTCCGCGCATTTCCCTTTTTTGCCAGCTAATTCCATGTATTTCCGCTTATTCTTTTCTCTCCTCTATAAAATGAAAAGCTTTAACATCATAATCTTTAACAGAATTTAATTTCTGTATAAAAATGTCTTAAAGTATCTAAGATTCTAGTATCCAATAAAAATGTCTTAAAAAATATTTCAATATCAATATAAATTAATTATTTAGAATAAATAAGTGTTGTTTTTCCTATAATATCATTATTAATCATATGTATTAGAACTATCATTTAATATAAATTCTTTAACGCATGCAATCATTATAACGAATACTTTGAAAAAAAAAAAAGGACAGATATGTGAGATGAGGTGGATTTATGTCTTATATTTAAGATTAAATTAAATCTCCAACTAACTTTTATATTAAAGACTGGAGATAGTATAAAGTATTGTTGTGTATGATTATATGATATAATACAATACCAATACATCAAACCATTTGAAGTATTGATGCTTCATTGGAGTGTTCTTTTAATTTACTTTGAGTACTAAAGGCAAACGATAGACTGTTCCCAATTATGTCACTACATGTACAGGGTTGACATCTAAACTCACAATCACTTGATTAAATATTTTGGCCAATTTTACTATTTATAAATTATACCCTATGTAACCTATTACTTAGTAATCAGGAAAAGTAATCTAGCAAAAATGTAAAAACAATTGTTGTATAATTATTTTTTTAATAAAGAATAGGCTAGATATGCATCCTAATATTTAATAATTAGTGGCTTTAAGGAATGACTCAAAACAATGGCTAACTGCCTTAGTGGTAATAATGTCACCTTTAGATAAAGTTTTGAGTTTGAGTTGAGTGTTGATATAGTGGGGTGTGTGTGTGTGGTGTTTGAATTGTATAAACCAAACAAAAAAGGAAGGCACTAAAACTGGCTAATGATATGTTTACTATGTTGAATAAATTGAAACAAGAGAACCTAAAAATGAATTATAATATATATTTTTGTCAAAAAAGTGAATTATAATATATGATTTTTAATTAATTATTATATATAAAACTAGCACTAAATTTTAGTAATATCATATACATGCTATTTATAAAAATTATAGTATATAAAGGCATTGTATATAAAGCTAATATATGTGTTCAATTAATGGTGATATAATGTGAAAATAATTGTTCTTCATATATGTTTTTACTTTTCAAGTGGGATTGAACACTTGTCTATTATATGGGGAGAATTACAATAAAGTCTTAAAAAAAATTACTAGTAAATCCTTAAAACTTGTCTTTGCAGCCTGCTTTGTTATTACTGGGACTTTTTAATAATTATATTCCTTATTTAAAACCTCATAACAATTCCCCGTATTATATATTGCCAAGAGCAGTAAAATTATACAGTAATAATGAACATTAGTTGATCGGATGGATTACTACTATTTTTATTTTCTTCATGAATAATAATAAAAAAAACTTCACTTCACTGCAGCCCAGGAACAGCTAAGTTGAAACAACTACACACAGCTATACACTTGCATTATTGTACAACCACTATTCATAAATTTAAAATCTAGCACTGTGCTTTTCAGTCAAGAACGGTTTTCACAAAACTTCAAAAAAAAAAAAAGATCTACTGCGCTTCTTCCTTCAGAAGCTTTAATTTCATTCAGGGAAAGAGTAACCTGCGATTCAGTAAATAAAATAACGATTAATGAAACTTGATAACCTTAATTGCCTAGAGTTTTAGACTAATTAAACTCACCCACATGGATTGCAAATCATTCATGTAAGCCACAGGGACTTACCATTAAAAACTTCATCGTCATGGACAACTACATTAATGGGGTCAACAATATCATATCAAATGTACACAGACACGCAAGTGTAGGAAGTTGCAGTACTAACAAGTTGTAAAAAGTGAAGCTTATTTAGAGCACTAGGCCCATTCAAAGCAAAATCTAATAAATCTCATCTTAAATATAAGTGCCAGATAATTAATTTACAGTTATTGAGAATGATTAATGGGGTTTGTTATCTGTAATAAATGTGGTAGTTTACCTAAAACACCACATTCATTCATTTGAATTGAAAATTACCTTCATGGATTTTTATTTTTTTTAAAAGCCCTTTAGTATTGTAACCAACATGATTGTTTGAAAAAGTATTATAAATTTGTAAATAAAATGGATTTAGGACTTACAGTTGAAACCTAAACAATGCTCCTAAACAATGCTCTTAACTAACTTCCATATTTAGGACCAAATACTTTTGAGGGAGCAAAATAACTAACCTACAGTAACCGGAGATAAAACACAGCTCTCTCATCAGTGGCGTTTATAGCAACTTGCCTTGTTGCGGGAGACTGTGTCTGATGGCTGATATTGTTCATCCTCAAGCCATTGGGCCTATCAACACATTATTTCATTTCCCAGTTCGATAAAATTCCCAGATAAGTACTGACAAAAGCAAAGACCATGGGAATCTGAAACCTGTTAATTACCTGGTTTTCTTCCGTGGATTTGATTAACTGGATTGGCATTAAGTTTAAAAACATGGTAAATGGGACGTTGTATTATCACTATGAAGACACATTAATGAGAAATTAATTGACAAGAGAATTAGTGACAAGAATCTGACAACCTTCGTTAGCCTCTGGTTTTCTTCCTTGAGTTCGTCTTCCTTTATTGACATCAAAATTAAACGCATCATTAAAACAAACAAGAGACACGAATGAAGACTCACAACGTACTACAAATGTTAACAAATATTTTATTAATGTCACATGTTACTATAACTAAAATATGGGATGGAGGAAGTGCCTTAGACACTACTGCATAGCATATTATATTACCACAAGACATGAAATACTGGAATTATAAACTCAAGTTTATGGTTAAACTTAATCAGATGTGCTAAGTTCATTTTTGTGTGCATTTAAGTTGTTGACATTGGTAAGTATAGACTTTTTGATAAAGTTATGTGTTTAAAATTTAATAAAAAACATGTGCTTTAGTTCTATGAGTTTATGTAAGTTGAATTTACGTGTCTTTAATTTGAGGCATGTCGTTTGTGGTTTTTTGTAATCTCTATTAAATATGGGCTTATTTGAAGGGTTATGGAAATTACTCTCTCCATTCCTTTTTAATGGTCACTTTTTAAGAAAATGCTTGTTTATATTTATCTGTCATTACAAAATTTGAAGATAAAAATAATTACCATTTTCTTCATTCTACCCTTGTCTTTACTAACTTCAGAATTCCAAAGGCAGCATTAATTACTAAAATAAAAGGTTAAGTTAGAAGGAATTAATTCTGATCAATACCTTCTCATTATAACAGAGAGGAAAAGACTGAATATAATGCATAGAATGCTTTTGATAAACAAATATAACGCTAACCTTTTTCTTTAGAATATTGATCTCCTGCTCAAATACTTTAACCTGAAACACATGGAATTAGTTTCTATCGGTTATAAATCTTGCAAGCTGCTTTTTACCCATGCCATGGAATCAAAAAACAGATAGAACTTACAAGCGCATCATAGCTGTTTACTATTGCTAAATAGTATAGAAACAAATGAAAAAAGAAGAGGCAACGTTATAGTGAACAGCAAACAGTATCAATAAATTCTAATTTATATAACAAGGTAAATAACATTGCATATTATCTCTCCAAAAAATGCTTTTTTGAATCAAACCCCATATGAAGCTCGGAAAAGCAAGAAGCCTCAGGTAAGCCACTTACAATTCTTAGTTGTCTAGCATATGTGTAGGTTAAATTTCATTCTTCAATTGATGAAAAATTGAAAAAAAGAACTAAAGTTTAAATTGGCTATAGTAGTCAGACCAAAGCATGTCATCTGTATAATCTTGTAAGTGTTAACGTAATAGTTGGCAGGAATATTCTATCCAATGAAGAGGCTAGTTGGGAATGGAATATTAACAAGGGAGGCATTCTTATTTGAATCCCTATAGACTAGAGTTTGACAATAGACAAGCAACACCACCCTGCATTGACAAGTCCATATTCTTTCTCATTCACCTCACCTAGTGAAAGAAGTACCAAAAGATCAACAAGTTCTTCAGCATCAAGATCCTCTAGTGAAATACCACCAAAAAATTCAAGCGCTTACTAAAAGTAAATTTATGCATTTTGTAGTTTTTCTGTGTATGTCTCGAACCCCCACACCCAACTTCTTTAGAAGCAATAGAAAAATTTGAGCGGCAAAGTGCTACGATAGAGGAGATTCAAGCCATTCCAAAAACTCGACATGCATGGGAGTTAGCTGTTCATGAAGGCAAAAAATGTCATAAGGTCCCCGGGGTAGAGCTGTTAGAGCCCAACCCATTTAAACCCTTTTAGATTGAGGACCAGCAGGCTTAAAAATTAGGTCCCAAAATGAGTAAATGGGTTAGACGTTGGGCCCATTTGGGTCAAATAATTAAAAGGCCATCCCTTAAATATATGTTTTTTAATTTTTAAACTACTAGAGACCAAGAGAGCTTCAGTCCCTCCATCCTCACACCAACTGCCCCCAGATCTCATTCTCAAGCTTCAATTCTTCACTCTTCCTTCAACTCTCAAAGTCTCACTTAGCTTGGTTGTTCTCCATCTAGATTTGATGCGGTGTAAATTGTTTGTGATTTTATCTTTCCCCATTTCCCCATTCCTCTGCTGACAACGCAGTGTCCTTGACTTCTTTCTCCTAAGCTCTCCTTCATTCCTCTTGTGCTCTACTCTATCATACTCCTCTTGTTCTTTCATTTAACATGGCTAATGTTCTATTAACATAGAGTAGTTATTATGAACTGGATCACAGCATGTTTGAATCAATTATTTGTGCTTAATGTTAATTTTGTTTGTTCAAACACGCATTTATTTGTTTAGTTGATGCTTGGCCAATATTAATTATGAATCAGGAGGATTAGGGTTTTCCTTGACAAAGGGAATCTTGATTATGGATATAGATTGGGAAAGTGGGATTAGATGTGTTCTAATTTGCCATTAGGATAAACATATACCTAACGGACCCTGTATAATCATTAAAGAGTAGCTTTGGATTTTATTGCCTCTTGAGTAATTATGCTGGGAATGGCATGTTTAACACTTTACGAGAGGAGTATACCTGAATCAAGAGACGTTAATAGCCACTAAAATTCATATTAACTAAAACGGATTACCATTATAGGGTATGTGGTTTTGGAACAAGAACATTACCATTATGGCTTATATATTTTTTATTTCAAAATGTTAAAAAATAGCTTTTTTTGGCCCGGACCTTACTAATGGAAGCATTTAAGAGTATAAAGCTCGATTTGTTTTCAAGGGATACTAACAACAAGGTATGAATTTTGAGAAGACTTCTCCAACTCCTCAATCTGAAATTGTGAGAGTTGTTTCATTTTTGGTTTCTTAGTTGCAGTTACCTGTTATCAATTTAATTCAAATTCTGCTTTTCAAATGATGAGTTAGAAGAAATTGTGACATCCGATAATTTAACAGGGACATACATGAAAATTTGTAGGGACCAACTTGTAGAGAATTATATAGTTTTGAGGTTTTATCCTAATTATGTATAGTGAAGGAGAAGTTGTGGCAGAAATATATAACTTCACAATTATGGTACAAAACAGTCCCCTCAACATTAGAATGTACAACAAGGGAAAGTATGAGATTTACAAGAGATTAAACCATATCTTTCTATAAAAGATGTATTTTGATATATTTACCCCTTCATAAAAAAAATTTTTAAAATATTAATCCTTTTATGGAGTAAATCCTACACATTATAAACCCCAATTTTCTTTTGCCGCTCGGCCAAAAAAAAGGCAACGATAGCTTTACTGAGGCAGGGAAGGAAAAAGCAAAATTAAAATTGAGAAAGTTATCTACATCACTAACCTAAACTTCCCTCCTCTAATTCTACAAGATCTAATCCCTCCATATATGGAAAATTCAAAATTTAAGGCAACTTGTTGAGATAGGGAGTTATGATTAGGATAAAAGATATCAAATAGACAAGAGGCGAGTCTCCCATCAATTTTAATGTAAGTTCCTTCTTCTAAAATTAAAGATTTCAAGACTTTGGATTTTGCATCAATAACTTCAAGAATTTCTTTCTTGAGAAGCCCTGGTGTACTAAGATGTTAGGCAGGACAAAAGACATGAAACTAGACAGGTTTTTGAGTAGGCTTGTGAGATTATTGATACAATCTTTATTTGGAGCGCTTGTTGTTGTAAAACAAATAGTACGGAAACCTCTTACGAGTAAAAGCCCAAAAGGAGAGCTAAATCTCATAAGACAGTATATTAGAAAAAAGAGCTCATTAAACTTGTAAATCACGCTACACTTGTGAGGCTTCCCAATACCCTTGATATTGTCAATTCTGCACAAGATAGCAATACTGCTCTTCTTATATGTCTGTCTTGCTTGAGGCCTAGTTTATTTTATGCAGTTTTATGTCATAAGTAGATCTGTACTCAAAGTTAGAGCCTTGAATAGTTAAATATTGCCTCTTTGGCAGAGAATTATACCCTTGTGGCAAAGAAACTCGAAGGCAGAGCCTGTATAGTAAGAAAGCCTTGTGGCTAAGAGATGTCTTTTTGGCATAATAAGCAGGCTAGGTAAGGGGGAGAGTGCAGTGGTTCTTTAATAATGAATTCTAGGTGTTTATGATATCATCTAATTAATATGTATGTCATCTTTTATATGGTGATTCATTTGATGTTATTATATATGTGTATTCCCTTCCTATTGGGATTTTCCCCAAAATATCATCCCCTCTTGTCAACCCATGCTTGGTGAAGTTAGCGGAACATACAATGACAGGCAAGTTGTCAATTCAATTATGATTCAGTTACATTTGGAATAATTAAGGGATGAAAAGCATCCCATAATTGCGTCAGATTTATCAGGTTTCTCTTATTGGAGTTATAACGGTCAACCTAAGTTATATTTGGCATATTCGGTAACTTATAGTTATAAATATATAAAATGATTTATGAACAGAGATTTGACAGGACTATGAATGATTTTCCTATAGGATATGAGGATTACGAGACTCTTTATTATCAATTATAAAAGGAATGCAGATAAGGTTAGTTAGTGCCTTAAATCGGTCATTGTGAGCACTCGTTAATTTGCATCTTGCACAGTTGAAGGGTCAAATGAGCATCAAACAAGAAAAATCATTTCGTATAACTAAAGGGCATGTAGTGCATTAAAACTAGAATTTATTTAGGTTACTTCGATCCCTGTAGCATGAGGCAAAGTTGAAACACAATACAAGAGAAAATGTTTAAATTATGCATTTTATTATGAGGATATAGTTGATTTGTAATCTGTGATTTAAAATTATCTTCACAAAAGGGGAAAGAATTTTAGAACATTGCTAACATTCTTCGCTGGAACCATGGATTGCGATAGCCTTATGGTAGCCCCCTTTAAAAAAAAAAAAAAAGTAGCCTTATGGTAGCCAAAATACAAAGAACAAAAAGGTAGCTTTATAAAGAGACTTTAGTTGACCTTTCTAATGATAAAAGAATAGGGAGATCTTAACCTTATCTAATTTTTATGTCATTCACTTCCTACTTTTTATGCTGCAATGAATATTTGAAATACAATATATAGTTTTGTCATTATAAAAGGGATAAATCGAATATTATGAGCTAAACAAGATGAATAACAGTCAAATAGCCTCTGCATATTAGACAGTTATTTCAAAGGGAAAACGACCAAAAAAAAATACATGTTGAATTTCAAAAAGACAAATAAGCCATGGTGACTATTCTTGTAATGGTTTAGACTACTCTTGTAATGATTTTAATAAGCCAAAATCAGTCAAAATCACTTATCTATCATTTTGAAATTCAACAGATATTTTTTTTGTTAATTTTTCCTTTTTCTCAAATAAGCCATTGTTTAATCGACAGTTGATTTGATAAATGTAATTTACGGGATAAAACAATCATAAAATATTTCAATTTTTGTAATACTGTCATGAAAGGAAAAGGCAAACCTTTGCTTTTGAAATGCGATGCAAGCTTGTGCTAAGTAAATCTTCTAGCTTCCTCAGATCTTTTACAGACAGCCCTTGCAGATCTTCTCCGTTGAGCTGTCTATTATTAGAGTAGAGCAACATATTTGAAGCTATAATAAACACATTGTAGATCCCCCATTATAAAATCTTTAGCAACATTTAATAATGGTAATAGTAATACCTTATTTCAAGAGTCTTCTCTTTTACTTCCTTGTTTAGCTTAAAATATTCACCTTCAACCTGTCCAATTACCATATGCTTTCCACATTCAATAACAAAAATTTTAATATACTCCAAGCATTTTCATATTAGGTATGTATATAGTCCATCATATCCTTGAATTAAAAAAGAAGTTACTGTTGAATAATTATAGCAGTAATATAATATACTCCCTCCGCTTTTAAATATTAGTTAAGAGGTTTCTTTTGGTTCTAATTGAAGTAGACCTCAGTTCACTTTGTATTCCAAATTTATAATTTTTCTTGAAATTATCTCTATTTTTTATAGGCATTAATATCCCCCTATTAGAGGCAATCCTAATTGCACAAATAAAAGGAGCTTTCATCAATGAGTGTAGTTTCCAATGCCAGTGACTAGAGGGGATATTTCAGGATAACCAACACACATTTTTTAACAAATAACTAATTTAATTTTCTTAATATATATAAATTAGTTATTTAACTCATATATTTAGGTTGAGAGAAGCGTATTGCACTCCCTCATATTCATATTATAAGACGTTTCTAACTAATTTGCGAGTACTAATAAAAATAGTTAAAAGCATTAAATTTGTCATAAAATTTAAGTGATTTCTAATATTATCCTTATTAATCACACTAAATTTCAATATCATATTAATTTTTATTCTCTCTCACTATCCTTGTTAAATATGGGCATATATGAGAATAATATTTAATGCTCATTGAAACGATCAAAATGTCTTATAACCAAAAATATTTTTGTAAGATTTTTTATATACAGACACACAGACAGAGAGATGGGAAAAAGAAAGATGAATCAAAACAGCGATAGATGAAGGGGTAGAGAGCAGAAGAAAAATTATATACCTGTAGCTCTTGAGGTGGCTGGTATGACTTCACAAGGTTCACATCTGAGTATAGGTTTCTCCTTTCAATTACTTGCCTCGTGCTTAAAACAACAAAATATTGCAAATTAAAATGGAAGTCATACTTTAAAACTACTTCTAACTGAATTATATAGCATAAATTATCATTTGATGAATTAAAATTATTTATCGAATTTAAATTTTAATCGAAGTCATACTTTTGCTGGGGGGAGGGGCACAATGAAAGTCATAGTTAAAATAAGTGAATTTAAATACAGCATTAAATTTGTTTATATATTCAATCAGTCATGTATATATATACCAATGAATTTATTCTTAGTGGCTTCTATGGCAAAACATTACAGATGCGTGTTTTATTTAGAGATATATATATATGTGACAATAATGTGTAATATAATAGCATCTGTTTAATTAACCGAATCTTGACTCCAGATAGACTCATTCAAAATTATAACATTTAAATATTGCCATTAATGGATATCAAAATCTGAAGACAACAAGGAAAACCTCAAGAGCAATCTGTTATAAGTTGATAGCCTTACAAAATTTTTAGTATCTTCAAAGCAAAAGTGACCTGACTGTTCCAGTAGCATGTTCTCATAATCCTCTTTAAACTGTTTTAATCCACCTAATTAATCAATAAAAAACACAAAAAAAATTATGAACTAAAATTTAATTTGGGATGTTCTCTATTGACCTAAAAAAGAAAACATCCCTACCTCTTTAAAATATGCCGTATTTGTACTTCTCTAGACCATTTAAATTAAACTAGAAGATTTAAATCATCTTTTGATATTTTTTATTTTGAAAGAAACATGGTAAAAAAATATATACAATTTTCCAACACCATTGAAAGTGATTTTGAATAAAAATAGAATTAAAATGTTGAGATAAAAACTATCTCACGTACAGACTATATCTCCGTAGAGATGAAGAGAGGACATGCTGTACTGCTTGAACAGCGTATTGTGGGCCTTTTTTTTTAAGAAATCAAAGACGAATACATTATTCTTGACTTGTGAATAGTGTAGTTTCTTGTAGATTTTATATAATTGATATAACTATATTGATTGTTATGGCAAGGATCATATTTTTTTTACAGAAGGAAAATAGCATCTTGACATTAACAAAAGCCTCCGGAACTGAAGCAGCTTCATGAAATCTAATATTCCTCCATACATGTGTCGTTTTCGTTATTTTCAAACCACTATTTTGTACTATTTTAAGTTTTAAACGTTGATTATTGTACATATTATTCACATCAACGTTGAACAAATTCCTTGGTCTCTCTTCCAAGACTATCAAGATTTCAGTGTTCAAACTATTTTAGCAGCAACCTCAAGACATTGTAGTAAAAAGTTAAAGGTATAAGCAAAACACAGTTATGATGAGATTACTCATTATTTCCAATTATACCCACATGATTAATTCTCAGATACACACATAAAAGCACACAAAAGGACTCTATCACAACTTTTTGGTCAGCACATCGTGTTCAAGCTTTCCTCTTACAGCAAGAGAAGTACTTTGTGGAAGCAACTTGAATCTAAATGATTTCAATTAGAGAGAGAGAGAGAGAGAGAGAAGGTACCTTGTACTGGCATAACAGAAGGTAATTTTCACCAAAACATGAACATGGTAAGTGATGATCAAACAGATGAGATACATAAATGCTGACACTTCAAAAAGAATAGACAAATGAATTATGGGGTCAAACTTGGTATGCTAATAATCTAGATTCTAGGTTGAGTTATTGTGCTTTTTAGAGCCATTTCATGTGAAATCCAACTCTATCAAAACTGAAGGAGATTATATAGACAAATTTAGAAGAGAGCACAAATGGGACGAATAAAAGCATAGGCTATCACAGCTTCTTTATCAGCAAATAAAGATCAGGATTCCTTTTCCTCTAAACAAAAACGAAAATCCCAGACGTGATTAAAATTCAGATTATTCTGATTCCTAGTGATAGAACACACATATACATTATATAGAGAGAGAAAAGATACCTTGTACTGGCATAATCAAAGAGTTTGCCCGAAGCTGAAAATACTAAGAGAGCAATCTCAGCATCACAGAGAGTTGACAGCTCCATAGCCTTCTTGAATAGACCTTTCCTTCTCTTTGAGAAAGCCACCAGCCTCGCAGCTACGTTCTCGATCTTCTTTATTGCTATCTTCCTTCTCGTCATTTCAACCAATCTCTCCTTCAAACTAAAGCCAAGTTAAATCAAAGAGAAAGAATTAGGGAAATCTAAAGATTTAATCCAGTCTCATACAAAAATTAATTACGCAGAAGAATATTATCTGCGTGTTAAACGAAAAAGACAAGCATAAAATGAAGAGAACTTGGATTGGGCGTAGGTGGAACAACAAGATAAAAAGAGTTTGAGGCTTGGATAGGATAGATTAGGAAGGATAAGTGCAGATCTAAGTAAGAAATACAGAGAGAAGGGGAGGTTTCTTCTTGAGAAGGAGAGCGAAGTGTTGTTACCTGCAAGAATATTCTGAAATGTGATGACTGAAGAAAGGATGAAAGATAGAGTCCTGGTGAGCAGGAAATTATTCAGGAGGAGACAGGCTTCCCTAAATTTTTTTTTAAAGAAAAAGGAAAATAAAAGAAACTCGCGCGGTGGGTAAATTGATTGCATTAATTGCAGCTTTATGTATGGGCATATCATGTATTGGCCCTTTAATGCCACGAGTTTGGGATCGCTAATTCACTATTTAAAAAAAAAAAAAAAAAAAGGCTGCCGCTCTACTCCTTGTAAAGAAATTTTTTTGTCAAAAACATAAGTAATTTGTAGGGTATTTAACGATTATTTTCTAATTTTGTGAGCTCTTATTAAATTTTTATTGAAAAAAGAGAAAGAGAAAAGAGAGATAACCGGTAAGAATGATTTGTAGATAAAGAGAAATAGAAAATTTTAATGAGGGTGTGTTTGAAAAATTTTATCCATGCATACAGTTTTTGGTATGTGAGAATAAGTTTTAAGTGACTTATAATAAAAACTCGAGTAGTATTATATTTTATAAGACAAAATTTTCTTCACATATTTATTTTATATAATATAAAATTACTAAAAATAAATTGTGGTAAATTATATCTAGTATTCTAAAGTATTTTTTGTGGTATTTAGTATCAAAAAAAAAATTTATATACATTTAGCATTTTAAAATATTTTTTCAGTAGTACCTAATGTTCTAAAATAAATTTTAGTACAATTTTGTCCCTAAAGCATTTTTCTAATAGCAACAAGTACTTTCTACACTTATAATACTGAATGTTACTAAAAAAATATATTAATTATGGTGATAGATACATCAAAAATTATTTTACGATACTATATGTTATTGCAAAATTGTTTTGGATTGTTGGAGGAGGGAGCAAGGGAGGAGGTATTTGGTTATTCTTTGAGCACATTGTTGATCCCTCCTGTGCTATGGGATGCATTTTGAAAAATAAAAGTTTAAATTATAAGCTGCCTAGTAATTGCATCGATTCGATAAACGGCTCATTGGAATAGGTAAACAATACACCCCCTAGAAACGTATAAGTTTTCTTCTCGTACGGCTTGAGAAAATTCAAAATTCTGTCTATATATAGAATTATGATGTCAAATAGATTCATAAAAATCATCAAATCCATTAGACTATGATTTAAATTAAATATTTTTCTTATTCTTTCCCGAAAAAAGAAAATCACTCGTATTCGTAACCTCATAACTCAAGTTGGATAACTCTCAAATAACTCAAAGGAACGCAAAACCTTTAATTAGGCATTTTATTTCATTTATTGAGAGGTCTCTACCCCCTTTCTTGTCTGTCTATTAAATTATAAGCTGCCTAGTAATTGTTGGAATATTTTTAAAATGAAGAGATGTGTTTTTGAAAAGTCATGCCCGGATGTAAATTTATTAAATTAATAAATTTATATAAGGGGCTATGTCTTCATATAAATTAATAAATTTATTTGAAGAGTTGTATTCTCACATAAATTAATATATTTATCTGAAAAGTTGTGTCTTCATATAAATTAATATATTTATATGAAAGGTTATGTAGGAAGTTACAATACTAAAAGACCCTACATATTAAATACATTTTATTTATTTAAATTATGTTAGCTCATGAACCAACATATGAGACTTTTTATTTAATAAAGTATTATTCCAAAAGGCATCTCTTCAAGGCATCATTCCATGGTTTGTATAAACCCGTCACCATCACTTCATTTGGACACAACATAATTCAAACACAAAAATCAAACTCATTGCCTTTGTCTTTGAGTGCACATACAGGTAGAGTCAAATGATCACCTTGTAAAGGCCATTGTTGTCTTTGTTTGAATCTTGGAAGTGCAATCTATATTCAAGGGTCTTTATTGTATCCTGAAAGAAATTCTCTAGTCAACCCAACTTACACCCTATAAGATAAGAATAGGTAGAGGCAAATTAAGCCTAGAGGAAAGTGCTGCCCATACCTTGAAGACATCATACACTACTTTCTTTTCATCTCTTCTTCTTGTACTCTTCAAAAAAACCATCCCTACCACCAGTAATGATATCAGATGATTTTTTATTTTATTTTTATAATTTTAATAGCGACCTCATTTCTCTTTAATTTAATTGAAATGTTACAATATTTTCAAATAAATAAAAAAATTTAACAACGTTTTTAAATTTGGGTAAGAAAGTGGATAAATGACGAGACAGGAACACGTCGTCATTTGAGGGGAAAAAAAACTAATTGTAATTCTTTCTAATTGATAACTATGTCAGATCATATTGACAATTAATATTAAATAAAGTAAGTATTAAAGTATGTATAAAACTATTAAAGTTATTAACAATTTTTTGATAAGATATCGAAATATTATTTTCTAAAAATCCTTCTGACAATTCATATATTGTTGTCCAATGTTGATGACTGAATATATTAAATTTTATTATGTTTGATGTACAGATATTTTCTTATTGGAAGCAATTCTATTTGAGGTATTAGCAGACACTAAACGTTAGAAGACAGTGCTTTATATGATTATTTTTAATAGGAGAATACTGATGCCTAGAGGAAAAAAAATACCTTGATTCAAAAAGAACATAACTTTTAAAAAAATTATCTAATATCTAGTTTTGAATGAATTCAATAATGTGTGTTAGTTTTAAGAGATAGGATGAACAAAAAAATTTACCTATTATACTATCGAAAAGAAACACTAGGCACCATAATAAAATTTCGGGGGTAAAAATACTCATTAATTTTTCAAAATGGGGCAAAAATGCTATTTTTGTTGACTATCCTTAACGTCCGTCACTTTTTCTTTTGTGAATCCCACTAAACATACACGTGTCTCTTTCTCACTACTCACTTTGTCGTCTACTCACACATTGTCACACACCCTCACTTTTTCTTTTCATTTCTCTGTCTCTCTCCTCCCCTTTCTTCTTCGCGTTTTCTTTTCTTCAAAGTTGGACACACACAGTCAGCGGAATCTAGAAGCCATGAACACTGGCATTGCTAACTTCCAATCCATTCTCGACAAACCCCTTAGTTAGCTCACCAGTGAAGATTGTCGCAAGTTTTGTCTTTCTTTGCCTCTCTTATATTTTTTATTCTCTCTCTTACATTTTTTATTTCACTACAAAAAAAAAGCTCATTACTAACAAAAAATTATACTATCGCTAATTTCTGACGGATTACCGATAGAGATTTCGTCGCTAAATTTAGCGACAAATTCGTGACAAAATTTTGTCCGTTGCTAATCCGTCAAAAAATCTGTCAGTAAATATTTAGCGATGTAATTTTTTATCAAAAATTTTCGTCGCTAATTCCATCGCTAATCCGTTACTAATTTTAAATTTCATTATTTTAGATTATAACCTTACAACAATTCATATAATAACGTAATTAAGAAATGATTTAAATATATTTTTAATTGTAAAATAAATTGATGTATTTGTAGAGTTGGTGTTAATGAAGGTATCATCATCATTCATGTCATCATTAGGTACATATTGAGAATAGGAAGACAATTTCTTAGAAAACTTGTTTATATTTCATTAAAATCAATTCCTCTTGATTATTAATAATAAGAATATTAATAACTTTTTTATACAAACTGATATAAGAAAGAAATAATTTTATCATATGTACAATATATTGAAAAATATAATATATAATAGAAATTCAAAACCAAAAATGAATTTATATGAATACAAGCTAATACTAAAGTGAATTTTGAATTTCAATCATTAAACAATAAAATTTAATCGTGATATAATTAACACCGGTAATATAGATTGATTTGGGTCTTCTATGCAAAAACAAATGATATATATAAAGAATTTTAAGAAAATAAATTACATAGGATATATACATATGCAAGTAGGAGAATATTGTTTATCATAATCTATTCAAATCATTTAATTTTTTTAATAGAATACTTTATTAGATTTTATTATAGTAGTTATTTTTTGAATAACTAGATTTTTTTTTGCTGACTATAAATGGTTTTCATCAAATATATAAAACATATATAGATAATATAATATAATGTAATATAATATATATATATATAATTAAATTGGATATCTTATCAATGTTAATAAAAAATAAATTTTAAAAAATATTTATGAAAAAATTATTTATGATTTAAAATTCAAAATTAGTTTCACTGGAAATTAAAATTATATTAAAAATATAAAAAACTATTATAAATAGTAAAAAAATATTTAAAAATTATTCTGTCATTAAAATAGGTATGATTAAAATTATCATATAGTTTATTTTTAGTTTTTATGAATATATGTATGTATATAATATTATTTGTGTAAAAGAATATTATATATATTTAATTTTGCATAGCAAGTCAACAGATTCATTGTAGCTCAATTGGTAAAGCCGCATGTGCCCATAGACGAGGTGTCAGGTTTGAGCCATGGAGAAGTCACTTTGAGAAGGAATTATGTGGTTGTGACACGTGGCAGGCAGAGGTGAGATGGCAGTGACACGTGGCGATCATTGTTGAGGTGGCAAGGACACATGTGGAGGTAGTCGATGGTCGTCATCTGTGATGACATGGTGACTGGTAGAGGAGCCACGTGGCATTTTAATTTTTTTTTTTCAAAAATTGGGTTAGTAAGGAATTAGCAACAAAAATTCCGTTGCTAATTAGCAACGAATTTGCAACAGAAATTTCTATCAATAATTAGCAATGGATTAGTGATAGAAAATTTTTATTGGTAATTAGCAACAGAAAATTCTGTTGCTAATCCGTGGCTAATTACTCACGAAATTTCAATTTCGTCGCTAATCTAATTAGTAACAAAGGAATTAGCGATGGAACAAATTCTGTCACCAATTCAATTCTGTCGCTAATCCGTCACTAAATTCTCTTGCCAATTTTTGCTACTTGAAAATAGAGGTCCTCCTCCATTAGCCTTTTCTTTGAGAGAAAAAAATAAAAATTTTAACTATTGGGTTGAGCAAATATTATAATAATGCATTGTGGAATAAAGTATGTAGAGGGTACTTGCTCAATTATAAGAGACAAAAGGCGATGGATTTGGTGAGACTTTTGGTAAAAAAAAAAAAAAAGAACAAGAAAGAACAAAGCTAACAACGACGGTAACCATTTTTTATCAATGAAAAATTCACACCAAATCGAAGAAAGCTCATGAATGTTGAGAGAAAGCTTTTCTGGCAGATTGTCTTTTTGTTTAGCCATAGTCGACTACAGTGGCTGTCCTAGTAGTGGTGCTGAGGGAAGCAGATGGAGTAACCTTGAGGGGATTAGGGGTGGAAGAGGATTAGAGGAAGATGAGGAAGAATTTATGTTTGATCTAGATCGTATATAATTTTTTGGGTTTTCTTTGTTTGAGTTATGTTTCTGATGGGAGGAGGAGGACAAAATGGAAGGAGTTGATAACTGAAACATCCCACCTCTAACCCCTTAGAGTACGTATTTGGAAGTGTTATGGTTCAAGCGATTCACGGACATGCCCATATATTGAAAATTTGCTATTGGTTCTCGGGTTACTGTGCACTAGTTAAATTTTAGATTTTTGGTCCAACTTGAAAAATTCATATCTCCTTGTGTACACATCTAATTGAGGTGGTTTATCTATCATTTTAAAGCTTGGGATGTGTACTATATGATTATCAAATTTCATGGTCAGGTTCCACTAATTGTTAGGTCAAACTGGAGCTACAAACTCATTGCCCCAAGACCTATTTTTATCTTTCATTAACTTCTTACTTTTAATTCTCCCTTCATTCAAACATGTAACAACTAGCCTTATGGATTCCCATTCATTCATATACTTTGAGTTGCATGCCATTAACATTATACATCAAACATTACATCACATTCCATACTTGACATATCCACAATTAATTACATTACTAACGACATCAATCATTACATTGAAATGCATGTAAATTCTCCACTTCCTTTGTTTCCATCTTCTTGCCCTTCTTCATGCATGCCTTCTCCTTATCATTTGACCTACCATGGTTGGTTAAGAGAGGGTGAGATTCGGGAGAATTTTAATAGCAAACAATAACTACTCAAACATACATGGTAAGCTTGGCATTCATAACATGCTTGCAATTTAACATTTTTATAACATAGTGACATGTTTGGAAATCATCACACATTAACCATAAAACACATAGGCCTATGACACATTTCAACCATATTCACAATTACAATGCATGAGTTCATAAAACCATATAAACACAAAACATGTTACATATGTAAGCAAATACCAAGCACATAAGAGTCAAGTTTGCTACCTTGTGTCCTTAAGCTTTCTTCTTACTCCCTTTTGCTTTTAACCATTAAGGTTGCTTGTTTAACCACATCCAAACCTTCTCTTGGATTCATCAAGGTTCTAATCACAGCCACAAGGGTCACATTACTTATTAGAACCACAAATTACAGAATATGGAAGACTTATGTCCCTAAACTTCATCCCATTTTTCTTAATTTATAATTTAGTGTTCTAGCTTTGTAAAAATTGTTCCCTTAGGTTAATCCTACACAATTTTGCCCAATGAATGCAAATATGAGCTTAGATTCATCAAAATCCCTGCACAATTTTTCATTTTAAACATATTACAAGCATCAAAATCATCAAAATCACATCCTAAGCACATGAACCTGTTCTAGCCAAAACGTTTTCTCAAGTTACACAATCATGAAATCTAACCAATTTCAGCATAAAACTACTTGATTCGTGTTTTTTTCAAGACTTTAAACATTATTCTAACATCAATTTCATCTTCCCCTATCCTTAATAATTTCGTGCAGCATACTCTCTTAGGATTTCAAGCTCCCGAAAACGATTAAAATCCATAACCAAACTCAACAACAATAAGGGTAGTGAAAACTACATCAAAAACCATGAACATACCTTGTTTTAGAGCTTGATCTTGCATATGACCACTTGACCTTTCTTTCTCCCTCTTCTTTCTCTCTCTAGAAATCATTTTGCCACAGCTTTCCCAAGGTTTCCATGAGGTTGGACAAAAATGAGGGGTGCGGAGGGAGTATTTATAGAAAACAAGACTAAATTTAGACCATTGATCTTAAGAACGTGTGGCTTGATCTGGACCGTCCATTTTCTCTTTTAATCTTATGGTGACAAGTGTCTTATGACATCATGTTTACTTCATCATGATGACATCATGCTTACATCATCAATCGACATGCTTTTAATCTGACAGTACACGTGTCTTGCATCCGACTGTATACATGTCTTACATCCAGCTGTACACGTAATACCTTCTTTTCCCATGTAACCGTACACTTGTCTCTTCCATTTTCCTTCATCATTAAGGAATTAAAATAGAGAGGAAATTAATATAAAATTTGTGCAAAATATCACCCTTAGGCTTTCCTCCACCTATCTTGCCATTCTACACCATATAGGGTACTTTTTCGGGTCTTGACTTTTCCGGGACCATTGGGACATGTTATGGTACCATTTTCTCACCTCAAATAAATCCACATGGCATTATATAACATGCTCAAAGAGAGATTGATGCTCTTCCCTTGTTCTTCCATTAAAATAATTAAAATAATTAATAATTAATAATATTTATTTCAAAGTGATCTTGACCGAATTCTTTCTACCGGTCCACAACTCCGAGAATCTATCTCTAGGTACCAATACTATTTATTCATAACAGGGAATTCCTCTAATTTTTCTTAAGTCAAAAGTCAATCTCTAAGCATTTGACTTTGACTTTCCATAGATAGTATGTAAATAGGTTTTAAATTCCATTAAAGCCACCCTCTTCACTTTCTAGGGACGAAATTATTTTTAAAACCTGTGACAATTCCTCAAGTATTTTCTCCCATTTTCTTCAATTATCTAAGGTCTCCCTATGCCTTAAATAATTCATTTTCAATAATATCCAAAATCAGTCAAAACCCTGGGAATCCCACAAATTCCTTCCAATAGCATTTTCATCATTTTTAGCCTCATACAGACTTCTAAACCTTATTCCCATTTTTTTGGATTTTTTTTTGAAGTGTTTAGGCCTTAACCTACCATTTCCTATTTTTTGAGATTTTTTTGAGATTTTGGGCATAATTTCTATTTTTACCCTTACCAGCCTAAAACTTTACAAAACTATAATTTTGCTCCTGGTTTGGTTTAACCTCAAGATTCACCTCATTTAGTGCAAGTCATGTGTCTCATTAATATAATCTTCTCAATATTTATTCATGTTAGGTATAAATTAAAGTTGCGTACCTCAATCCACGAGTCCTTTCTGCTACCACCTTGTGCAGCTTAGTCTCATCACCTCCAAGCTTGTACATATTTCAAAAAAAAACAAAAAAGGATTAAGCTTCCATGATTTTCCATTCCTTCATATGTTATCATAAATTGATTTCAATATTATGTCATCCCTCGAAGTAATTCTCCCATCTTTTCAGTTCTCTCGTAGAGTTAATTCAAGACCTAGGGTTTTTTTGTAGGGCAATGCAGCCTGATCACTTACTGTTAATGCATATTATAGAGTATGCATAAGATTGGCCCCATTTCAAAGGAAGTTGTGAAGTATGAACAATACAAAGAGTCGAAAGGGATAGCTCAATTTCTTCAATGAGTTATAATCTTCCTAAGAAGCGGATCCCTTTTCCCATCTGATTCATTTGGTAAGTGCTTCCTTAGATATTCAGCTGTCGAATTCCATAATGAATTAAACAAGAAACCATTTGTGCGCCCACGCGTGTGTGAGTCACAATTTGAGAGTAATTAACCAGAAAAGAAGTTAAGTATCTTAACCAAAAAAGAAAAGAAAAGGAATCAAGTTAATTAAAACGAGCTATGTGCACTGACACAAAACTTGAGATATGTCATGCTATGTGATTGGTATTAATATATTGATTACCTGCAGATCAGTAGATGATTGGCCTAGTCTTTGAACGACAGAATGTTGATCGTACCTTTCAATTACCCGCCGCATACTGAAACAACAGAAATAGTAACTCAGTGACTTTTTATTTCCCTTCAAGATCAATCAGTGGAAAAGATCAATCAATCAAGCACAATTTTATGTCAAATTATATGGAGTAACAAAATTCTTTCAGAATCCCAATGGGAAAACTCAAAACCTTCAACTGTGGATATTAATCATGATTCCATTACTTTAAGCCTATGAAGTTACTTTCTTATTGGTTGACCTTTTAAGTTATTAATTACTAACAGAAACAGAAGTACTGAAATATACACATATAATAATCTTTAAGGTTACAAATACAACAAGAATTATATAGATTCCAACTAGTGTTTATGAACTGCCAAGCTAGCTAGCTAGTTTAATAGACTATAGAGAATGAGGTAATATGAGTAAAAATATATATAGTTAATGATAATGAGCTGGGCACTTGTACAGTTTCATATTTCATTCTTGAATCCACCACTGTGATATCATGTAAATCTCTCTCTCTCTCTCTCTCACCTATAGAAATACCTGTTTATATATGTATGTATATACGTATGAGAAATTGAGACTGATAATATGATATATAAGAACCTCGAGCTAGCATAATCAAAGAGCTTGCCATTAGAAGAGAAGACTGAGAGGGCAATCTCAGCATCACAAAGAGTCGAGAGCTCCTGTGCCTTCTTGAAGAGACCTTTCCTTCTCTTTGAGAAAGTCACTTGTCTTGCTGTTTTACTGTTAATTTTCTTTGTCTGTATCTTCCTTCTCATCATTTCCCTTCTTCTTCTCAGAATCATCAGTAACGCGAGGTTATTATATACGGTAAATTATAAAGTGAGAACTTCAACACGCACGCGCACAGCAAAATCGAAGCCGGGGGGACTGTACTTGAACTGAACAATAGAGAGGCTACACAGACAGTAAATCCAGAGGGTTTCACATAACATAGAGAAAGATCTACAATAATATATCATTATTCTTCACAAAATCCAAGTATCCCACCAAGAACCGACAGACTCAAAGATGAAAATCGGGAGAGAAGAGAGAAAAGGATAATGCTTTTGTTGTTAAATATATTAAACTAGAAAGATTAGTGATCTTGAAAGAAGAAATAATTAAAAATAATTCCAAAGGAAAGATATGTCGAACTATAAAAGAATTTCAAACTGGGCAATCAGTTGAAAGTGATTTCTTTATGACGAAATTGGGTGAGGAGAAACTCATCCATCTCCAAGGATGTGAAAAAAGCCAAAAAAAAGAATTATGTTTTTGGCCAAGAACCTCAAACTACCAAGTTACTGGGGCAAAAAAGAAAACAACTGATAAAGCATTTTCGGAAAGAAGAAGAGTTAAGCAGGAGCTCATGAAAACATGGAACCCTACCTGGAAGATGTAAGAGATTTCTTGAATATTGTAGGCTTCTAGCTTTGGCGGTTCACACGTCAATGGCATTTCAAAGGAAATTAATATATGTGCCTTTTCCTTTTATGGGCAAGTTGATGTCTTCCTTGTAGCCACTACTTCTACTTCTACTTCATCTTCTTCTATTTCCTGTTTTACACATTTTGCCGTTATAAATCTTTCTGGCTTTGTTTTATAAAGGGAAAGTAAAGGGTAAGCTTGTTAGCTACAAGAACTTTTGTTTATGCCTTTTCCCTTTTCTTCCTCGGGTTAAGCTTGAAAGGAATTATTTCAGATCATGTTGAGTAGACGTATAATCTGATGAGCAAGTTCTAGTGACTATCTTGACATGTGTGTGTTCAAAGAGATCTCAAATCATCAAAGAAATCATATGAAATTTTGACAGATAATATCCTAAACTAAACAATTGGAGAAAAAGGACAGCTAATAAAAAGATGTAGTAAAGATTCCTCTTTTTCACAACCAAATAAGCAGAGATCTGAGACATTAAGATGGCGTACTGCTAGAAGAATATCATTAGAAGGCAAATTCTCGAATTTATTCATGAGAAATTATTACAAAATTATCATGGTAATTATTTTTATCTTTATCTCTCATGTAAATGTATTTTTTTAAAATGTATGAATGCTAAAGAGAATGGCAGTTACTAGTCAAGCATCGTATAAAAAATTTAATACTTCCTCCAATTCTTAATATGTACAAGAACTATTTCATTTAAGGCATCATATCTAGATCATTTAGATCTGAATTTGGATGGCTCGGATATATTTTTTTAATTTCTGTTATTTGTTATTAACCAACATCATCATTTTGCTTTCTATTTTAATTTCATTTTAGACTTAGAAGACTCTAATGATTTTTTAGAATGTTTTGAGACTTGTTTTTAATAAAGTCCCATCATTAATAGGACTTAAGAAAGGCAAATTTACCTATATGCTGCAAATAGTAAAAAAAATTACCCAAATCCTATAAAATAAAAAGTATTTACTAAAATGCTACACTTGAAATCATTTATGCAAAGAACGACTTTTTTTTAGTGAATAATAAGAACGATTTTAACTTTGTCAAGAGGTCGTTTTTGGATTTTAACTCAATATTACTTTTTTTTATAAGTTGAAAAACTAAAATCGTTCACTTGGTGAATAACTTTCCCATTCCTTCCTCTTTTTTTCTTCCCCTGTCTCTTACCTTCCCCCCCCCTTCTTACTCCTATCCCACTCTCCCACATTTAGGTAGAATGAATAAATGAGGTATGAAGATAACGAGATGGGAAGATTCATAGGATTAAGGATAAAAAAAATATAAAAATGTAAAAATTGGGAAAAATTAAATATAATTAAAAGGGGATTAATATAATTTTTTTCTTTCAAGTTTATCCTTATTTTGGTTTTGATCTCTCAAATTTTAAATCACTGGTTTTGGTCCGTCAAATTTCTTTTCATTTAAAACATTAGTCCCTATAATACAATAAAAACCTTGACCATTTTGCCCCTAGAAGGACAAAAACCTATGGTTTGAAATTTAAAGGACTAAAACTAAAATGAGAACAAATTTGAGAGACTAAAGATTATATAACCCTTAAAAAAAATTACATACTTCATAATTTCAAATTTATAGCTCATCTTCTAAATTATATATATATATATTTTTTGAAAATTTGATCTATAAGATTTAGATAAAGTTCGTTACTACTTGAGAATTTTCTTTTAAAAATTATATCATTTTCTATGCAATATTTGTAAATAAAAAATCAATCTAGTATCTTCTATAATAAATCAATGCCTAACAAATTACTACCTTCGATTTTAAATATAAGAATTAGTTGAAAATTCAATTTGATCCTAAATATAAAATCTCAATTCATGCAATCTCTTTTTTTTTTTTCCAAAGTAGTCCTCATAGTGAATGCAGATGTAAAAAATGTCATTCTAACAGACATTATTAATAAGGATATTTTAGAAAAGACAACTCTTATTTATTACAAATAATTAACTTCTTTAATATTTACAAATTAGTTATCTAGCTCTTATATTAAAGATTAGAGATAATATATCTTATTGGGTTAAGTTACATCTAGTTGCTTGAATTATTTTACAATGTGGATTGAAGTTTTATATTTAGAACCAAATTGAATCTCTAACTAGTTCTTATATTTAAGAACAAAAGTAGTAATTTGTTATAGAAGATAGATTGATTTTTTGTTTACAACTATTGAATAGAAAATGAAATAATTTGTAAAAGAAAATTCTCTAGTAACAAACTTTATCTAAATATTATAGATCAAATTTTCAAAAAAAAAAATAATTTAAAAGATTAGCTATAAATTTGAAATTACAAAGTATGTAATTTTTAATTATATTTAATTTTTTCTGATTTTTTATATTTTTATTTTGTTATCCTTAATCCTATGAATCTTCATATCTTGTATCTTCACACCTCATTTTTCATTCTGTCTAAATATGCGAGAGTGAGATAGGAGTGAGAGAGGAGAAAAATAAAAAGTAGGAGAGAGAGGAGGAAAGAAGTCGGGCATGAATGGGAAAATTGTTCACCAAGACGATTTTAGCTTTTCAACTGGAACAAAATTAATGTTAAAATTGAAGATCATTTGAAGAAGAGAGAAAAGAATGATAAGGTAAAACCGCTCACATCGAAACAATTTTCTCACACATTTAAATTCGTTCTTTGCATAAACAATTTAAGTGTAGTATTTTAGTGAATAATTTTCATTTTATACCATTTAGTTTTTTTTCCCTGTTTGCAGTATATAGGTAAATTTGCCCTTAAGTAAAATTCTCCCTAATTCAACTTTCAATTGACACCTATATTGACTATTTAAAATTTCAAATGTTCAAATTGACAATGTAAATATTTTTAGTTTACATTAATCTTTCCAAAAAAATAATTTTAATGATCATCCTCGATTCCTCCCTGAACACTTTATATATACGAATTACACTTCCATATATGTATATAAAATATTTTTAATAATTTAAAAAGTTTATTTTAATAAAGAAAATACTACTATAAGTAGCACAAGGTTACTATTTGAGAGAGCGGATGTGTATGTACTTGAACATTGACATTAGCAGGGCGAGTGGGTCATAGAGCCTGCAAGGTGCCTAAACATCATTAGTCTGCTCTTATAACCATGTCAGACTCTGCCATATTCATGTTCCCTCGCACAATTTTACCCTGCCTTATGCTTTCACTCTATACATTTGCACGGAAATTTAAATTCAATTTCATATTATCCGTGTTATAGCTACAAAAATAAGAAAGTTATATTCAGTGCAAGTTAAGTTTTAGTTGGAAAAGTGCTGGTAAAAAAAAAACAAGAAGTTTTAGTTGGATAAGGAAAAGGGCAAATTCGGTAGGAAACATTTTAACTTTAATTTCTGATGATTTTTTTTATAATATTTCACAAACTATAAATACTTTTAAAATGAAATTTTTTTCATAGCAAACTAAAGTCAACAATAACGGTGATCATAATGGGAATTATTAGATCGGTTTTTGATTGCACGAATGAAGGAGGGAGAATTTTTTGTATGATGTAATATAATGATACTCTTCCGGTTCTTAGTTGATCTAATTTGATCAGATTAAGTTCTTTAGATAAATTAATTAATTATAAAAAATATAACATATTTTTCTTAAAATACCATAATCATATCGTGTTCCTTAATATCCTCCCTCCTTCTCCTACTAGATTATAGTTGAAAGAGTATTTATAGGAGTAATTTTAAAAAATTAATAAATATAAGAGATAAGTCTTATATTTAGGAATAAAATCAACTCAATAATTAAGTTTTATATTAAGGACTAGAGAAATATACAAGAAGCATGAAAAGCTCTTCTGTTTACATATGTTTTTCTTAAATGAAAACTAGGCAAACGAAAAAAGAAGGTCATCACTAACTAGAGAAGTTGGTTTTGCTTGGAAAGAAAGTTGTAATAAATGCATTTGTATTGAGTATGAGTAAGACATCAAAAGCGGAAAAAAAATAGAATAAAAGAGGTACACACAAGTGTGTGTATACATATATCTTTCTCCATCCTTACTTTTGTCTCAACTACCATCCCCCTTTTCACTCTCTTAAACTTATACTCGTGGGCCTAAACAAGACGAAAAAACCAGAGACCAAGATATTGCTAGATCTCAAGGACGTGATCAACCAACAAATTTAAATTATTTTTCATGATCAAATTTGTCTTTTGGATTTTTCTTTCCTGATTTAAAATCGCTCCCAGCCAAAAGAGGTGGGGAAGGGGGAAAAATTGCCTTGGCTCCTTCTTTATGTCTGTATTTGGGAGATGGCTTGGCCACTTCTTAAGCATAATCTCTGTCTGCCATTATTATTGATAATGATGATTTTCATGATATTCTTGTTTCCCTCCACACTCATTTTAGACTAATTTAGCACTAAATTTAACTAGTTTTAACCACTTCACTTACATGAGTGATGATTGTAACTTGATTATGGATTAGTGTATGATAATAATTTCTACTTTTTAATTTGATTCCATTAATGCTGTGTACTTGTGTTTATCGATTCAATCGTGTGCTTAATTATCTTGAAACAACATAATCTAATTTACACTAATTTGAATGTTCTGAATGAGTCTAAAAGCTAAAAAAAATTAAGCTATACTTTAAATTAAATTGTACATCTATGAAGTACTCAATTGTCGAATAAGCTATTTTGTTTAAAGAAAAACAAACTTACAGTTAATTGTCCAAAGTTTAATATTTGGGTGATCATAAAATAACAAAAATTACTCTCAACCACTTCTATGGCTACGCATTCGGTTACATTTGCTTGCACTTACTAGCTCCTTTTGGCATTGTACTACTTTGATCCTTAATATCTAATTTTAAAAAAATTAAAAAATTTAGTTTAATTAGTTGTTTGGAACAAATATTTGTTGCATTCTCTAAATTAAGATATTTAACCATGTGTATTGACATTACCTTTAATAAAAATCCTTAACAAAATATTTAGAAAAAAATTATAAATTTGGAAGACAAAATAAATTAAGATCTTACATTTAAAACAAAATCTAACTCTCAAACTTACTTTTATATTACGAACTGGAGGAGGTATTTTCTTACCACTTTTAAATCTTCTTCAGGCGCAAAAAAAGAGAGAGGGGGTCAAGAAAAGGGAAGTCCAAAACAGATGATTACTTATTAGTTAACTAATTACAGCATTTAGCAAATTAGCAAAAAGAAATTAGTTTGACAGATAGTTCTAATACAATACTGGGAGAATTATAATGATGTCCCAATGAAAGAAAATAATTATTAAAAAGTCTCAATAACAATATAAACAGTCTGTAATGACAAGTTTTAGGAAAAAAATAACTCGAGACTTGTTTTATAATTATTTTTCTTTCTTGGGATCTTCCAACAATAATTCTCTCAGCTTGGCCTTATCTCCCTCTATCTCTCTATATATATTACAGAAGCAAGTTGTTTTGAAATGGAGCTCATCAAAACACCAAACACCATATATATAAATATACAAATACAATACATGGTTTCTAAGTGACAACCTGATCGATGCTAAAGATTGCTTTTTCCCATTCACCAATAATATATCTCTCTCTGATGAATAAACATTTATATGTTTCTATTTGAATAAAGACAATCTGCACCACATGGAAGGCCAAACTCATATCAGTGGTATGAAGAATGAACTAATGGCCACATAAAAATCAGTGCCAACCAAGGCAGAAAACATAATGTTGTATCCTTTTCCCCCCCTAATTTCACATAATGAATCGATTGTATACTTCTTAAGAAGCATCCTACTTGAAATTTGAGCGAATTTATTTTAAAGAATTGAAATCTTCCTTCAAATGCTAAAACACAGCAGAGTCCATATTCAATCCAAACCACCAAACATCAAATGCAGATAGTTCAAATTACATTAAACAAAAGCGATCTAATATATAAATATATACAAGTAGCTAGCTAATCTAGTTAATTACCCCAGCCTGAGAGATACATCAGAACTACCAAAATCTTGAGGAGGATTGTCAGACGAACTGCAAAAGACGATGAACCCAGAAGACTAGCCTTGTTCACGTTCAAGTCTCTGAAAGTGTGTTTGTGTTATGGGACATTCAATTCTCAACATTTGAGAAGAAAGGAAATACTTTATAATAAGAGAAGAATATAAATCTTTGATCACCTGCTTCAATGTTCGATTTTCTTCCATGAGTTGGATTCCCTGTACATGAAAGCCAAACATTGTAGCAAAGGTGACCGAGAGCGTAGAACATCGTTAGTGTCATAAAACATGCATCAAAATGTCACTTGGATATTTTCTTGAAATCCATCATACTATCTAAAGTTTTTAATATAAGACCCAGTTGACTAATTTGGAAAAATTAAAAAAGTTACTAAATTATTTAATTACAGTATATGTTATATAATCTCTCTAAAATACTTATGTATATCTTTAGATTATATGACAATTTATAAATGGGGTAAATTAGTTGGGGAAAAAACGATAAATATAAATACTTTAAAATAGTTTAGTAATTTTTCTATCTTCTTCAAATTAATTAATTGAATCTTATACTAAGGATCGAATATAGTATCTATAATAGTGAAATCACATGCGTAAATTTGTTAGAATATGGATATGAATCTTCTTATGGGCTAGTTTCAAATTGAAGTGTCACGTGAAGAAAAGAACGAGCATCAAATCTCTTGGAATATATGTATTCAGAAAGGGATTCACATAGAACTGATCATTCAAGGGAAACCTCAAGTGACTCTTTGCATTATATTCTTTTTCAGGCATGAAACTTCTCTCATTTCTCTATAAGTAAAACCGTTCAATCTGAGAGAGTTAGTCCTCCTGAGCCATCTTCTTTTATCCCTTTAACATACATTAACTGTCAAGTGTGAGCCCCTCACATTTAGGAGATTTAGATCTTGTCTTGTGTCAGAAGATAGAGACTTCTATATTTAAAAAAAAAAAATGATGTTCTCATCTCTTTATTATGTTGTCACACTTGTGGTTTTTCTCTATGGGGCTAATCACTAAATGAGAAAAAGTGAGAAATGAATTGAACCTAATTGCTATTACAGAGATAGAATAAATATGTAAAGTCGAGTAGTTTCTAATCGATCGCTCTTCAATCATTTTGTTTTCTCCAATTATACCTACTTTGAAAGACTCATTTTTATGTTTTTTTTTTGTGACAGACTCATTTTTATGTTTGGAACTACGTTTTAAGTGATTTTCTGTATTGAGTACACTTCTGTGTGATAGACATAAAAGTTTTCCCTGCTTCTGGACGTATAGATTATATACAATGAGATTTCCACGCATCAATAATAATTGCTTGTATATGAGGAATTAAGTGAAGATGACCAGTTGATGAAAAGCCAAATCTGTAGGTGGGTTGGCGTGGTATTTACCTTTTTCTTCAGTGCGTAGATGGGTTTCATGAATCTTTCATCCTTAAACAATAATCATAGTAAATATGTCAAACTCAAAATCTTGAACGCAATAACTACACAAAATCACAACTCATATAGCTATTGGACAAGGAGGAAAACATGCCAATTTTTTGTCAGGATGAGAATTAACTAATAGTTTTAATCACTAATTAAATTAGATTTTTTTCCTATGCAAGGCAAAGGCATATCATTTAAAAAATGTAAAAATAAAGAAGTTTGATAAGTACCAAAACACAGTGTCTTATAGTTGATAATGTACACATCAGATAGATTCTAGACCAGCAATGTAGAAGGTTTAAAGAAATATACTGAATCTTGTCATAGAACATTAAAGGATACTAAAGAAAACAAAAGATACTATAGATAAACAAGCTAGTGGTCCCCGACAAATTTATAAGATAAAGATGTCGCTTTTCAGGCTGTTTTCTTCTTTTGGATTGAACCTTTAGGGCCCGTTTGATCCATGGAAAGCACGAAAATAGAATTGAATGTTAATAACCATAAACTCAATTGGTATGATACTGAAAATGATGGAAGAATTTTATGTTTTATATTTGATTAAATAAAAATAAATTAAAATCAAAACAACCAAAATACCCAGAAGGGGAGGAGGCAAAAAAAAAAAAAAACTCCCCATTGTGGTTTCTCAAGTGAAGGGTATTAAAAATGGTGCCATTCTAGCATTTGGGAATTAGGATTGGTCACATTTTTATGGAGAATCATCCTCCCAGAAGTGTGATAATGAGACTTCCCATAGTATCAGGATTCATACAACAAAAACCAAACCAAACACATTAACAATGCAATTGAGATTATTAGGAATTGGGGTTCAAAGAATCCAATCCAAGAAACCCTTACAGTTCAAAAACTTCTACGCAAAATACTAGAATAATACATTTTGCTTTCTTCGCATGTAAAATACAAAATTTACAAAACAAAACCTTACTCTTTCTGTCCCAAAATGCAAGTCACTTTGAACTACTTTACACAAACCAGTAAAGTTGGTTACAGTTAATTAGACATCTTGTACTTTTCCAAAATTACTTGAACATTCCAAAAAAAATTTATCAAACTGTACACTCTCTCAATCATATCTCTCTTAATGTATCCCATAAATAGGGACTAAATTTGGAAAGAAAACATTTAATGCTCACTACATTCTATGAAATATGACTTACATTTAGAGTATCCCAAATCTTTCAAAACGTGATTTACATTATGAGACGGACAGTGATAGTATTTTGCATAGAACTTCACAAATTTTAGAAAGCCCAAACTTTAGAGGATCAAGGGTCAAGCATAAAAAGGATCAGATAAAAACCTTTGTTTTTGAAACACGGGACAAGCCTCTTTGAAGTTTTTCCTCTAGTTTCTGCAATTTTTCAAGTGTGCATTCTTGAAGTTCTTCCCCATTCAGTTGCCTGTTGAATTTAGTGCAAGTCATGTGTCTCATTTAACATAATCTTCTCAACATTTATTCATGGTAGGTATAAATTAAAGTTGTGTACCTCAATTCACGAGTCCTTTCTACTACTACCCTGTGCAGCTTATTCTCATCACCTCCAAGCTTGTACATATTTCCCAAAAAAAAAAAAAGGATTAACCTTCCATGATTTTCCATTCCTTCATATATTATCATAAATTGATTTCAATATTATGTCATCCCTTGAAGTAATTCTCCCATCTTTTCAGTTCTCCTGTGGATTAATTCAGGACCTAGGGTTTTCTGTAGGGCAATGCAGCCTGGTCACTTACTGTTAATGCATATTAAAAAGTATGCATAAGATTGGCCCCTATTCAAAGGAAGCTATGAAGAATGAACAATACAAAGAGTCGAAAGGGATAGCTCAATTTCTTCAGTGAGTTAAAATCTTCCTAAGAAGCAGATCCCTTTTCCCATCTGATTCATTTGGTAAGTGCTTCCTTAGGTATTCAGTCGTCGAATTCCATAATGAATTAAACAAGAAACCATTTGTGCCCCCATGCTTGTGTAAGTCACAATTTGAGAGTAATTAACCAGAAAAGAAGTTATGTACGTTAACCAAAAAAGAAAAGAAAAGGAATCAAGTTAATTAGAAGGAGCTATGTGCATTGACACAAAACTTGAGATAAGTCATGCTGTGTGATTGATATTAATATATTGATTACCTGCAGATCAGCAGGTGATTGGCCTAGTCTTTGAACGGCAGAATGTTGATCGTACCTTTCAATTACCCGTTGCATGCTGAAACAGCAGAAATAGTAACTCGTTTGAGTGACTTTATATTTTCCTTCAAGATCAATCAATGGAAAAGATCAGGTCAATTAAGCATAGTTTCATGTCAAATTGTATGGAGTAACTAAATTCTTTTGGAATCCCAATGGAAAAACTCAGAACCTTTAACTGTGGATATTAATCATGATTCCATTGCTTCAAGTCTATGAAATTACTTTTTCATTGGTTGAGCTTTTTAGTTACTAATAAAACAGAAGTACTGAAACATACTGATAAGAATCAGAGTAATCCACGCAGCATGTAAATGAATATTACATATCATTGATTTTGTAAAAGTGGATATCTACATTCAGGTCTGGTAAACAGATACATTTATAGGCCTCAACATCTAAGGCCTCACATCTAATGGGCCGTGGTAACCTATGGCCCAATACAAGAAAACTAATATATTCAATACTCCCCCTCAAGTTTGGGGCTGAAACACATTGAAAGCTCCTAACTTGCTAAGTAATTTTAACTGAGTCTCTTTTCCAACAGCTTTGGTTAATAGATCTGCCTCCTGCTCTGCTGACCGAACATGTTGTAACTTGACAAGTCCTTTGGTCACCTTCTCACGCACAAAGTGACAATCTATCTCAATATGCTTTGTTCTTTCATGAAAAACTGGGTTTGAAGCAATGTGAATTGCAGACCTACTATCACAATACACTTCTACCGGTTGCTGTACAGAAATTCCTAAATCACCCAAGAGACCTTTCACCCAGACAACTTCAAAAACGGCGGAACCCAATGCTCTATACTCTGCTTCAGCTGAGGACCTTGAAACAGTAGCTTGCTTCTTTGTTTTCCAAACAATCAGCGTATCTCCTAGTTTGAGAAGATAACCAGTCACGGACCTGCGCGTGGTCTCACATGACCCCCAATCTGAATCACAGAAGCAACTAAGCCTCAGGTCCCCTTGTGAGCTCAACCGAATCCCAAAGCCAGCTGACTGCTTCAAGTACCGTAAAACTCCCATGGCAGCTGACCAATGACACTTCATTGGCAGCTGCATGAACTGACTTAGGACCTGCACAGGAAAGGAGATATCAGGCCTTGTTAGAGTTAAATAAATCAGCTTTCCTATTAGTCTTCTATACTTCCCTGGATCCTTGAACAGATCTTCCTTGTTGTGTTTCCCTTCTTCATAGGCAACCAACTTCAAGTGTTGCGGCATTGGTAAAGTGAGGGGCTTACAGCCACTCATTCCTGTTTCAGCCAAGAGGTCTAAAGTATATTTTCTTTGTGTCAACATAATACCCTTCTTAGACCTTGCTACCTCAATTCCTAAGAAGTATTTCATAATGCCTAAGTCTTTAATTTTAAATTGCCCATGCAGAAAATCTTTGACCTGGTTAATTCTTTGTGCTGAGCTACCAGTAATTAACAGATCGTCTACATAAACCAAAACAATTACCAAGGCATCATCATAATGTTTAATATATAATGAATAGTCATGCTTACTTTGCAGAAATCCCCCATTGATCAAGGACAGTGATAATTTTTGATTCCACTGTCTTGAGGCTTGTTTAAGCCCATAGAGGGATTTCTTCAGCCTACATACCATATTATCCCCATATTTCTTAAAACCCTGGGGTATGGTCATGTAAACTTCCTCATCAAGATCACCCTGCAAAAAGGCATTATTTACATCCATTTGGTACACAGGCCAATCATTCACAGCAGCCAATTTCAAGACAGTCCTAACAGTGACCATTTTAACTACAGGAGAAAAAGTTTCATTATAATCTACTCCCTCAGTCTGATTGTAACCCTTTGCCACTAGTCTAGCCTTATATTTATCAATGGTTCCATCTGGTTTATATTTCACCTTATAAACCCACTTGCAACCTATTGGTTGCTTTCCTTTAGGTAAAGGAACTATCTCCCATGTACCATTCTGTTCTAAAGCATCTATTTCATTTTTCATGGCAATTACCCAATTCTGATCGGTAACAGCATCATTATAATATGTAGGTTCAGTAACAGCATCAATAGAACAAAGATAACACATATAAGAAGAAGAAATGTTGTCATATGACATGTAATTCTCTATGGGATACTTACAAGTAGACCTGCGTAATTTTCTATCAGAATTCATTTGAGCTAAACTACAAATATAGTCTCTAGACCAGATAGGTGGTCTTTTGTCACGGACAGGACGCTGATTAAGAGGAATATTAAAGACCTGATTGTTAACTTCAACTGCAGGCTCATTCTGGACCTGATTCCCTTCCTGATGAGGCGGTGCTATGGGCTGTGGGGACTGAATTGAATTATCATGATAATCATCAAAATAAAACATCCTTTTAATTTCAGTAGATACTCCCCCTTGATTGATACTATTGTTGACCTTAAAAGGGAAGACATCTTCTAAAAATCTCACATGTCGGCTAACAAAAATCTTGTGATCCTTTATACTCAACAATATATAACCCTTTTGATTGTTAGGATATCCCAAGAAGACACATGGTATAGATCTAGGTTGAAATTTGTCTGAATTTATTAAGTCAGTAGCATATCCTAAACAACCAAAGACTCTCAAATGATCATAACTAGGAGGTTGGCCATGAACAATTTGATAGGATGTTTTAAAACCCAAAATTCTACTAGGAATTCTATTAGCTAGGTAAGTTGCCATTTTGACACACTCACCCCAAAACCTAACAGGAATACCAGATTGAATTATTAAACCTCTGGCAATCTGAATTAACATTCTATGTTTCCTTTCCACAATCCCATTTTGTTCTGGAGTATATGGACAAGTAGTTTGATGAATTACTCCCTTTTCTCGAAAAAAAATGCCTAATTCATGATTAACAAATTCTGTTCCATTATCACTCCTTACCATTTTGACAGATATACCGAATTGATTCAAAACATAAGCAAAAAAACTCTTAATATGATAAGTAGTCTCAGATTTATGTCTCATGAGATAAGTCCAAGTTGCTCTAGAAAAATCATCCACAATTGTTAGAAAAAATCGAAAACCTGAATGTGTAGGCACTTTATAAGGTCCCCAAACATCCATGTGAAGTAAATCAAAGCAACTCTTACTTTTAATGCAACTGGAAGGAAAAGGAAGTTTAGTTTGCTTAGACTGAAAGCAAATATCACAACTTTTATTCATAGTAACTGCTTTATCCGATACAATATCCAAATGCCTTATTACATTCACAGGAGTATGTCCAAGTCTCTTATGTAAAAGCCACAAATCATTATGATTCACAGAACAACAAGTATTACTCTCAATTCGTGTACTGGTGTGATTCTTTTCTAAATCCAACAGGTATAATCCATGAACTACTCTACCAATCCCCTTCAGTCTGCCATCCTGTAGATCCTGCAATACACATCTATCAGGATAGAAGGAAACAACACAGCATAGTTCTTTAGTGATCCTAGAAACAGAAATTAAGTTAAATTGAAGTTCTGCAGCATAGAGAAGTCCTTTTAATTCAATTCCATTAGGAAATTTAACATCTCCTATATGAGTTACACTAAACCTGTCTCCATTGGGAATTTTTATTGTTTTAATCGGTCCATCATAAGGTCTGTAGTTATCCAGTAATCCTAAGCTACTAACCATGTGTGTAGTTGCTCCTGAGTCTAAAACCCACATACTATGATTTAATCCAGAGGAGTTTAGAATTGGCAAACCTGTACCACTCAATGCGTGAGCATTAACATCTGAGTCCTTCTTCAACAATTGCAGCAGGTGCTCATATTGCTCTAGTGTAAAACTCGGTGAGACACTTGATATATTAGCAAGCACCTCTCCTTCCCGGCTTCCAGCATTCTGCCTGCCTTTGGTTTCTTGACTTTGTTTGGATTTATTTCCTTTGTAATCGGCTGGGAACCCAATTATTTCCCAGCAGTTTTCCTTTATGTGACCTCGTTTATGACAATGATCACACTCTGGGAGAGGGGTTCCTCTTCCCCTCCCTCTTCCTCTTCCTCTGCCCCTGACAGCCATTGCCATTCCCTCTGTGGGGTTGGTTCTTTCCATGTTCGCAATACCTTTCTGCGCCTCCACTTCCAAAACCATCGCATAAGACTGATTCACTGTTGGCAGAGGATGCATCAGGAGTATTTGACTCCTTGCGCTATCGTATACGTCGCTTAGACCCATCAGAAATTGCAACAGTCTCTGTCGTTGCATCCCTTCATTATATTCTTTGGATGTAGCACACTTACATGTAGGAACGGCGATGAGACTAGCCTGTTCCTCCCAGAGTTCCTTAAGACGCGTATAGTAGGCAGAAACCGAGAGTTCTCCTTGACGTAAAGAGTGTATCTCTCGGTGAAGGGAGAAAATTCTGGAGCCAGATACCTTGTCAAAGCGTTCCTTGAGATCTTCCCAAGCTTCCCGCGCCTCTTGTAGATATACCAAGCTATTTGCCAGATCTTTTGAAACAGAATTGAGTATCCATGACATCACCACAGCATTACAGCGTTCCCAATGACTCTGAAGATCTGGTTCTTGATCAGATTTCTTGCAAGAACCATCTATTAATCCAACTTTATTTTTCCCTCTTAGCGCAATGAGCATCGCCTTGCTCCAGATCGTATAGTTTTCGCTGCCGATTAGTACCTGTGTGATAATCGAGACTCCTTGCGTGTCGGAGGGATGTAGATAAAGTGGATGTGCAAAATTGATCGCTGCGTCCCCAAATGCTCTCTGCTCGGCCATTGTCCTTGCCGTCGTCGACTTAGGGTTTACAGATTTGGGGTGATACTGCGTTTCTTGATTCTGAATAGGATGACCGAAAGGGGAAGGAACGAAAAGGTTTCTGGTTCCTCCTTAGTTCCGACGGTGCGTTTTGACAGACTCAGCTCCTGCGGTCCTCTCCAGTATGATGGATCTACAACCCGGGCTCGGATGCCATGATAAGAATCAGAGTAATCCACGCAGCATGTAAATGAATATTACATATCATTGATTTTGTAAAAGTGGATATCTACATTCAGGTCTGGTAAACAGATACATTTATAGGCCTCAACATCTAAGGCCTCACATCTAATGGGCCGTGGTAACCTATGGCCCAATACAAGAAAACTAATATATTCAATACATACACATATAATAATCTTTAAGGTTACAAATGCAACAAGAATCATATAGATTCCAACTAGTGTTTATCAATTGCCAAGCTAGATAGCTAGTTTAATAGATTATAGAGAACTAGGTAATATGAGTGAAAAAAATATATAGTTGATGATGATGAGTTGTGTACTTGTAGAGTTTCATATTTCATTCTTGAATCGACCACTGTGATATCATGTAAATATCTCTCTCTCTATCTCTCTCTCTAACACCTATAGAAATATGTGTGTGTGTGTGTATATGAGAAATTGAGACTGATAATGTAATACATAAGAACCTTGAGCTAGCATAATCAAAAAGCTTGCCAGTGGAAGAGAAGACTAAGAGGGCAATCTCAGCATCACAAAGAGTTGAGAGTTCCTGTGCCTTCTTGAAGAGACCTTTCCTTCTCTTTGAGAAAGTCACTTGTCTTGCTGTTATACTGTCAATTTTTTTATCTGTATCTTCCTTCTCGTCATTTCCCTTCTTCTTCTCAGAATCATCAGTAACGCGAGGTTATTATATACGGTAAATTATACAGTGAAAAATGCAACACGCACGCAGCCAGCAAAGTTGAAGTGGCAGCAAAGCTGTACTTGAACTGAACAATAGAGAGGCTATACAGACAGTAAATCCAGTGGGTTTCACATGACATGGAGAAAGATCTACAATAATATATCATTATTCTTCATAGAATCCAAGTATCCCACCAAGAACCAACAGATCAAAGATGAAAATTCGGGGAGAAGAGAGAAAAGGATAATGCTTTTTTTTTTTAAATATATTAAACTACAAAGATTAGTGATCTTGAAAGAAGAAATAATTAAAAATGATTCCAAAAGATATTTCAAAATCGGCAATCAGTTGAAAGTGATCTCTTTATGACCAAATTGGGTGAAGAGAAACTCATTTATCTCTAAGGATGTGAAAAATGGAAAGCCGGAAAAAAAATATTATGCTTTTGGCTAAGAACCTCAAACTACCAAGTTACTGAGGCAAAAAAGAAAACAACTGACGAAGCATTTTCAGAAAGAAGAAGAGTTAAGCTGGAACTCATGAAAACATGGAACCCTACTTGGAAGATCAAAGAGATTTCTTGAATATTGCAGGCTTCTAGCTTTTGTCCTCCTTTTATCTTCTTATCTTTGGCCGTTCGCACGTTAACGGCATTTCAAAGGAAATTAATGTATGTGCCTTTTCCTGTTAAGGGCAAGTAGATGTCTTCCCTGTAGCCACTACTTCTGTTTCTTATTTCCCGTTTTACACATTTCACCGTCACAAATCTTTCTTGCTCAGTTTTATAAAGGGAAAGTAAAGGGCAAGCTTGTTAGCTACGAGAACTTTTGTTTATGCTTTTTCCTTCTTTCTTTTTTCCAGTTAAGTTTGAAAGGAATTATTTAATTTTTATTTAAATTATTGCGTTTTTCTTTATGTGTTATATTCGTGTTCTTCTCATTGGACGGCAGAGGATCCCATGTTGTGTCCGAGTCTACACAGCGTCAATAGTGAATATAGAATAGAATTAAATGATACTCCTTTAATTTTATTTATAATGTTATTTATTTATAAAACAATTTTAACATATTTTACACATTATTTAACATAATTATCTTTTAACTTTACTTCTAGTTAATATATATGTTTTAAAAAAATTAACTATCTACACTATAATAAATAAAGTAAAAAATAGTACAATTTAATAAAGTGATTTATAAACAAGACTAACAAATATTTTCTCTCCTTATCGTACATATAGTATTAAAAGAGTATTTTCTTAAACAGTTCTTTCAAAATACCTGCACTTATGAAACTTAAAGAACATTTTAGATGGTATAAAATGAAGGAATAAAAGCAATGAGAAAAAAAATCTAGGGAACAAAATACAAAACCGATTAAAGTTTAATTCTAAGAGTCTCATCGGATATTATGAGAGATATCACACAAACAGAAATACACAATGATACTTATTCTTTATGTCAAGCGATACGGAGGACCAGACAAATAAGGTGGTCCTCATCGTCAAGAAATTGATGGCAGGATGGGGACGATTTTCTGCACCAATTTATGACTCACTTCTTTTTAGAAAAAGAAAAATACAGTAATTAATCTCAATTATTTAAAATAGATTGTTTTATTAATTATGTTATTTTATTTTTTATTTAAAAATTAAGATTTTTTATTTTTTGTATGACGTAAATCATGCAACGTCTGATACACATATGTGAAATTGTACAAAAGACGATTACGAAATGAATCTTAAACATTAAAATTAATACTCGGATTAGATGGGAGGAAAAAATTAAAGAGAAAATGTTAAACTCTTCCTGTTTACGTGGGCGCGGGAAAATAGAGTGATTAAAAGTTCATTTTATATAGAGATATATCATGTCTCAAATCAAATTAAATAAAAATCTTATTATTTTTTGTCCTTAATACAAAATCTAATTTGTAATTCAATTCAATTCAATTACAAACTAGATCTTATATTAACTTTAGCGTCATCAAATAATTTAAAATCAAATTATTTGATGATAAACACTACAAAAAAGGACATTGTGACGAAATTTAGAGATGAAATTTTATTCCATTACTAATTAGTGGCAAATTCTGTCACTAAAATTAACAACAAAATTTAGTGATGAAATTTTTTTGTCGTTAAATTAACAAACGGATTAGTGACATAATTTTATTTTGTTATTAAATTAACGACAAATTGGTGACAAAAATTTATTCTGTTGTTAACTTCTGTCACTGATTTTATTGTAAAATGATTAGTGATGGAATTTTTTCGTCACTAATTTCTGTTACTAATCCGTCCCTAACTCTTCTCACAAAAGATTTTATGACAAAAATTAGTAACAGAAAAATTTCGTCACTAATTTCTATAGCTATTCTATCACTAATCCGTCACAAAAAATTATAGTATAAATATATAACAATTATTTTTTAATATTTATTATTAAAATAAAAATATAATATATGATAATCTTTCAGTATTATATTATATAGATAAAAATACAAATGTTATAAATATAAATAATAAATAATAAATATAATATAATTATTATTTTATTTCATATTTGAATAAAAATATTAAGGATTAATTATTTTGTAATAAAATAAAAAATTTAAACTGAAATAAATAATAATATATTAAATTATATATAATATTTATTATATATATTTGTATTTGTAATTAGAAATATTATATATATTTATTTTTGCATAAAAATTTCCATTACTAATTTGTGACGGAATTTTCATTACAAATCTGTCACTATTTTATGACAGAATTTTTGTGAAATACACACCTCTAATAAGCAACATTTTTGTTGCTAATCTGTAGCTAATTAGTAATTGAATTTTAAATTCCATCATTAAATAATTAGTAATGTTGGAATTAGCGACAAAACTTTTTTTTATCACTAATTTCATCATTAATTGAATTCCATCACTAATTCAATTAGCGACAGAAATTTCGTTATTAAATTATGTCACTAATTTTTTTTTGTAGTGAAAGCTATATTTTCATGTTATTATATTTAAAATTAAATAATTCAAAAAATCTTATTTTTCAACATAAAAAATTAAAAAGTGGATAACTCTATAAAATTAGATACAATAAAACAAAATAAATAAATTATACATTAGTCAACATTATTAATATGTGCTTAAAATATAATATAAAAATAAGAGACAGAAGGTAAAGCAGACTAGTAATGGGGAGAAAAAATGGAATGAGTCGTAAACTCTTTTTTTTTTTAATTTTTCTTTTCGCCAACCTTTTCTTTTCGTTTAGGATTTGTTTAAAATAATTTGTAAATAATTTTTTAATTATAATTTATGAAAAATAAAATAAACATGTAAAATAAGTTTTGTTTTAACTTATAAAAACGTGTTTATAAGAGACTCAAGATCTTGAATAGTAGAAAATCTACTCCTCTTTTTACTTTTCTCCCCACGTTTTTCTTCTTCATTTACTTTTCATGAAGCGCTGAATATCATTTTTGACCAGACAACCTTGAAATTGAGAACCATATGGGCACATGTTATTTGTCCGGGACCAAGACATTAAATTCCCTTTGGACGTTATAAGATGGAGACACATTTCATTACTCAATAAAATGTTCATCAAACGTTTTACAAATATTTCCTTCTTGAATCTACTATTAGAATTTGAAGTCATATTGCTATAATATAAGTAATACTTAATTAAATTGAGTATATTAAATAAGTATTAATATGACTTTTTACATAATGTATAAAATACTTTCGTAAATGTTCTTTGTTCTGATATTCCTTAATTAACTAAACAATCTCTTTACTAATTAAATAATCTCATTTAATTAATGAATTTATTGAATTTAATTTTAAAATTTTAAAACTTTTAAGTATCATTTTAAATAAATTATTTCTGATTTTTTGAGACAAAGCCAAACCCTATTTTATATATACAACTGCACGTATTGTCTAATTTATAAGTGACTCACCTCAAACCTCACGTATTATCTAATTTATAAGTGACTCACCTCAAACCTCAGAGACTTAGCTTAGAGATTTATAGATCTTTATCATATTAAGATCTTGTCAAACAGTTCTCCCAACCTCACATAAACCACATTAAAACCTTAACCTGTAAAATTTTGAACTAAAATTTTTTAATTATGAAGGAATCATCTCACAAGGTCATGGTTAGATTCTTTCTAATATACTTGCCTAGTCATCCAACTCAATCAATAATCAACAATTACTCTTCTTTTTTGTTTTTGGTTTTGTTTTTATTTTGTTGCCATAATGATGATGATTTGAACACCATGACCCTAGTGTCCCCATTGTGGACAAAAAAACTTTGATCTCTTTCCTTTGTGGAGCATCCACAAAAATATACATGGAATAGAGTCCTGAGGGAAATGATAAGAAACTACGGGATAAAAAGGAAAAAAAAACAGAACATAGTGGATGAGTTTTGCCGGGGAAGGAGGAAATAATAGGAATAATTATAATTTATTTATTTATTTAGAAAATTTTCAAGTTAAATGATTTACAAAATGTTTAACAAACTTTTAAATCAAAATATTTAACAAAACTTGTATAATACTAAAATGTATTGGATGGTTTCAAAGCAAAAAAAAAAAAAAAAACAGAGCAAACTATTATTTTTTTAATCGTATTGAAATTTTACACGCACATAGATATTCCAAAACTTGCATATACCCCTATAAGAATAATAATATCAATTCATTCAGATTCCTCGAGTGCAGCTGGTAGCTAGATGCATGTAAAATCGCACGCAAACGTTAATCTAACGTTTATTTAATTGTCACAAAATATAAAAAAGAAAACTTTTTAAATAAAATATAAAGTAAAAATTATTCATTATCATACTCATAATTGTTTTCTTGTATCTATATATAGAGTAATTTGTAATATGGCTATAAGATCCATGTAAAGAAATTAATTCAAATACATGCTGAGTAATGGTCACATTGTTAGCTACTAACATTGTTTCCCTTTTAAATGAACAAATTATGAATGTTGGAACTCAATTAAAAACAAAGTAAAATTAAAGGAATTTGCTTATTGATTCTCGGATAAATTAAAGTAGCATTTGACGCCCTGATATTATTTCTTAATTACATTCTGCATCTTAATTTTATACAAGATTAAAATGCTAGATATGACTAGATAACAACATGATAGGTATTAGAGGTATGAGAAAACAATATCAAAATACTTGATGCACCATAAATAAGACTATGATGTTAAATGTTACTAAAACATAATATTGAGGTATTGCTTATTGGATGCTATTTTACCCTTAATTTTTCATAAAATAAATTTATTTTAATATGCGTGTTTTAAAATGTTATTTTCCAAAAAGTAAAAGCTTGGAATTGGAATCTATCTACAAAGCCTAAAATTTTTTTAAAATATAAAAACAAAAATCTTTAGGGTAAAAGGGCATCCAGCACCAAAATCTTTTTTTTAGGAGCACCCAATATCCCAATCTTTTTTTTTAGTGCAATTTTACTGACCATCTTTTTTTTGGGTGCAATTTTACCCATTTGCAACGGTCTTCTAAGATCTGTTAGCACAAACATGTTTTTTTTTAAAAAAAAAAAGGGTCCACATCAGCGCTGACAGGGATGAAAATTGCTAGATGATGATGATGATGATAATTTATTAATTTATTCAGAGATACAAGGAAAAAAACAAATTGAGCTGTATTCGTTCGCCTACTTTACAAGCATTGGAGCCCTAAAGCGAATTGCAAATTCCAACAGTGATGGTCACGAGGAAGACGGTGAATAAAAAATCTCCATTGCTAAGGTAGAATCAACTTCCTCTGTGGCTTGTCTCAATTGAATGTTTGATGGGTGAATCAAACCCGCTGCATCGAGTAGAAGACGGGTTGGTTTAATGAGGCAAGTCGGCATAGAGACAAAGTATGAAGGTCGAAGATGGTATTGTTTCTGTGGCTTATTGGCTCCTCGATGGACAGCTTGGAGTGAAAAGAACCTGGGTAGAAGGTTTCATGGGTGTCGCAATTACAATCAGGTATGTGATTATTGTTTGACTGTGAAGTTGGTTCTATATAAGATCAAATGTCATTCTCGAATATGTACTGGAGAAGACCAAAGACTAATTCTCGAATATGTATTTGAGAAGACCAATTCTCTAATATATATTTAAGAATTGGAGCCCATTTTCGATGTTTGGCTGACCGGCTCCAATGCTTGTTAAGGTCAATTTTACCTTAACAATTGAGATTTTTTATTCACCATCTTCCTTGCGACCTTCACTACTGGAATTTGCAGTTCGCTTTAGGGCTCCAATGTTTGCAAAGTGGACGCGCAAATACAGCTCAGTTTGTTTTTTTCCTTGTATCTCTGAATAAATTAAATTATTATTATTATTATCTGGCAATTTTCATCCCTGTCAGCGCTTATGTGGACCTTTTTTTTTGAAAAAAAAAACATGTCTGCGTTAACAGATGTTAATGGACTGTTGCAAACGGGTAAAATTGTACACACAAAAAAGATGGTGAGTAAAATTATGCTAAAAAAAAGATTGGAGTGCTGGGTGCTTCTAAAAAAAAAATTGGAGTACTAGGTGCCCCTTTACCGAAATCTTTATTGAGATACTGTTTTGTAGGAGGAAAATAGAAGGGGAACAAATTTTAACAAGTTCTATAAAAGAATAATAAAAATTAATTAAAAATTTTAATCTCATTTTTGTAATTTTAAAAATTTTTAAAATCGAACTTACTAATTTTTTCCCCCCGCCAGTACACTCATATCAAAACGCACCCGACAAGAAAAGGCGGAAGCAGATTACAGCAGTGAAGCAGATGGATGGTGAAAGTTGAGTGGTGTTGTTGTGTCTGTCCATCTATGGTGAAATCGATGTCACCTTGCTCTGCCGTACAGATGCCCACGTCTCCATTTTCAGCGACAGTTCTGACTTCTGATATTTTTGTACCCTCGTACTCCTCGAGTTTATTATTTCTTTATTCGTTGTTATTTTCACCTCACAAAACCCTAGGTTTCCTCACAACAATTTTACATGTATAATTTCTCAACTTCTTTCTTTTTCATCCTCCCATGTCACAGATTTTTCTATTATTTACGCTGTTCATACCTCAACAACCCCAACAACAAGTGGATAATAATATATACATATAATTATTATTATTATTATTATTATTTAATTAGAAGAGATCAAAAGGTTTTTCTTTTGGCTTTTAAGGAAGCATAGAAAAAACAGTGTTATTGATGCTTATGCTAATGTGTTGGTTTTGCATTTTTCACGCCCAAAATTATGTTACTACATTTAAGAAGAACAAATAATATTTTAATTTAGTTTGTTTTTATAATTTGCGATATAATTTTTATTCCCATTACCCATTTCCTAATATTCTAAGATTTGTCATAGATCCTAATGTGTTGTACCGGACACGTACGTATATATTTCGTCTCTAGTTTTGCATAAATTTAATGTTTATGGAAAATATTATTTGTTAGATTTTTTTGGCAGAAACAACTCAGTCCTGCACAAATATATTTTCTGTCATTGATTGGGAAAAAAAAAAAAACTCAATCATCAGCAGATGCCCCAACTTATATCTAAGCCTGTAGGAAGCTTTAGCTAGGCTTGCGAGTTACAACTTTGTTAAATTCTCATCAAGAAAGTTTTTGCCATTCAAGAGGGTTTAAAGTTTTTTTTGCCCCATTGGGTTAAAGCACATTTAATATCCTAATAAGATAATTTTCCAATAATCCTCAATATTTTTAGAACTACGAAAATACGTCGGTGTTAAATGCAGTTTACCCCGTTTTTTTCAAAGAAAATATTCCTAGCTTTTTTGGAAGCAACGTCTGAACTACGCCAAAAATGGTCTTGCCAACCCTTCCATTTTTAATATTTGGTAAGTGTTTCGGTTGGTAAGAAGACAGTCAACTCATAACCTGCTAAATTTTGAGTTTAAATCCCACTATTGTATATGAAGATTTTGTTATTGAGCAATCTGTAAATACTAGTACATCTTTAAGAGCTCTCTGAGCTGTGAAACATGTCCTGATCTTAATAAACTCCTGAAACCCAATTAACCTGAATTTTATTGTACGAAAAAAAAAGAATTTGGTAGCGTTTTGGAAGCATTGGCTTAACATAAGCCATCGCGTTTCTGCCTTTTCCATATGATGAATCACTTGGCATGAAGAAAAAGGGAAGCAGATTTGAATTTCAACTACAACATGCATATTCATTGCTTATATTTATGTACTCAATTCAACACCTACTTACAGATTAAGCAAATTCACTTGCTACGAAATAACGGGAAAAGATCCCGCGCGCAACGGTTAATAAACTAAACCCAAAAAAGCAAAAAAAAAAAAAAAAAAAACACACACACACACACACAGAATCTGGCTCTGCTCCATTTTGTTGTCCCACATCCTTTTTAATATATTTATTTAATTAAACAAAGATAATCTGCAACAGATAGAAAACAACCAAGTTAGACTCTTTTATGAGACGCCACAAATCTACCTACTTTGTGTCTCCTGTGTGTTATGTGTACACACACGTAAATATTAACAACCATTTCCTGCGTTTGGTAACGAGTTTCACAGCATGAAATTGGATGCATTTGGTCGGAAACCAAACCCTAAGTAAGAACACATACATTTTTATGAACATAGATAGCTTCAAGTGCAATTTAAACATGATCCGACATAAACAAGACTTTTAGCATGATTCCTATAACTGTGGGTTTTCCTACAAGTCACAATTTGTCCCTTTTGGGCAAACATACGGTTACCCGAAACACACAACTCAGTTTTGAAAAAATCCATATTGCATATGTCGAAAGAAATCCACTTTGGAAAGAAAACTGTGGAGCTTACAGAATACTTTTTCTTGTCCTAGATGTAAAAGTTAATAGAGATGTTCGTTTTGGTTCTAAACATAAGGTCTTAATACATTTTATCTTGCAAATTTATAATTTCCTCTAAAAAACTATCTCTATTCATTGTATATATTAACGAAATTTACATAAATGGAGATGATTAATTTAAATAAACTGACACTTTTTTTTTTCCAACATAGCCAACTTAACTAATTTCCTAAATCTTTGTAAATCAGTTATCTAGCTTTTGGATTTAGGATTGGACGGAATACAAGTCCTAGAAAACAATTCAACTGGTTATTGTTAATCACACATTAATTTACTTACAAGACTTGACTCCACTAAACTGTTGGAAGATCTGAATGCTAAAATCCACTTCTTGTTTTAAGATGTTAAGAATTTTTATAAAACCAAGCCATCATGAACAGTTAGTTAGTTATACTGACCCCAATCTGAGAGAGGTGTCTGAACTATCATCGTCACGTGGAGGATCAGATGTGCTGCCATTATTGGTTGACTCAGATGAACGACCTTGTTCTTCTCCAACATTCTTCACCTGAACACAAATTTTCCATCTTGAGATATTCTTCCCACCATCTGAAACAACCAATGTTAACTGGACCAGCTGGTTCAAACCAATGAACCTCAGCCCTTGGTCCAATCCAAAATTTCCTCCAAAACTAGACAAATAAGCCAAATTAAAACTGGTGAAAGTTAATCTTTTAAAATCTTCACAAGGAGCCTTGAATAGTGCAGCCTCCAACTGGCTTGGGCTCTGTGCAATGCTTGAGACCCAAACTCTAGTAACATATATAGAACTTAATAAAGCATATTAATTTATTGATGACTAGTTAATTAGACTATGAATCAACCATGGTCTGATAAGTATTATTGTTGTTAATGTATATAAAAGCTAGTAGGAATCACGCTATTCATTCATAAAGAGCATTGATCAGTGAAGCATCCAATTAGCTCAGGCTCTCTATGCAATGCTCAAGACTCAAAGTCTAGTTTATATGTAGAACATAAATCGACTAGTTCAAATGTGAACCGAAGACCATGGTCTAATCAATGAAACTTGGGTTAATCAAAGCCTTAATCAGTTTAACACTAATTTACTGTGCAAATACTTCAAAACACATACCATTTGTTTCAATCTCTGATTTTCTCGCATCAGCTGGATTCCCTGCGCAGACAAAGAAGCATTATGAGAGAAGAACTGAATGAAGCGTTAGGTGTCCTATACGTCTCTATAAATAAGATAGGGCCTGGTAGATCAGTTCTTCAATGAAAACATTTTGCTATACATCAAGATACATACACACAATGACTAAGGATTATAAATAATCAAGATATATACTCACAATTACTAAGGATTATTACATTTCATTTATACTTCAATTGTTTAGTTCTTGAATATTAAAGATTCACATTCATATAGAAGTTTCAGACTTACTATTGTTTGGTCCTCGTGCATGTATTAATGTAATTTTAAGATTTAAGGACAAAACAATATTATATAAATCCTTTCAGTCTCAAGAATTAAATAATATATTTTAAAGATTAATTAACCAAGTAATTGATGGCCAAAAACTACTAGAAATTTTCTCAATTACATATATATCAAATTCTCTGGGTCTCATCCCTTACTAACATTCGCACTAAATGTAATTATATCTACTATACATTATGGTGCATCTTCTTCTCAGATTTCAAGTGGTAACAAAAATATGAGCCCTCAACAATTTTGTTTGGAACAAAGTACTTCACCTTTCTCTTCAGGGCATTGATCTCTTTCATGATCATTTCATCCTGTACAATACCAAGCGCATCATACATATGTGAAGATTAATAGCACTACTTTTTATAAAGTATCTTTAAATGCAAAAACTTTGGGCGTTAAACCAAGAAATTTCAAAAATTCCAAGTGACACGGATCAAAAACAAGAAAAAAAAAAAAAACCTTCAAATCGCTTCCCTACTTTTCAAAACTGATGAAAAGTAGGTCCACAAAAGTTCTCTATTTCACCCTTAATGCTTCATATGTTATTTAATTTCAAACTCCTCCATAACTGGCAAGACAAGGTTCTGATGGTCCCAAGACCAACATCTCCTTTGAAGCAGGATAAGGGATATAACAATGTTAAGGGTGAAATAGGAGAACTTCCCCCCCCCCCCAGGGTCAAGGAGTTAAGAGACCTATTTTTTGATTTTGAAAGTATTAAAAAAAACTATTTTCCATGACCCAAAATTTGAGGAAATTTTATGCTTTGGTGGTTTTGCGCTGGGATATATATTGTATGCAGTATAAGCCCATGGATCTTGTCACCATACATAGAAATGTTTAGGATACAATGATTTTATAATTTCCCAGTCAATTTTTTTATTTTAAAATTTAGACCATTCAAATCCGATTTAGATGATTCAGATCAGATCCGCAATCCTTGTAGTAGAGAAAAAATTGCAAACCTTTGCTTTGACAACACGGCTCAAACCTCTTTTTATTTGGTCCTCAAGCTTCTCTAATTCTTTTGTGTTCAATCCTTCAAGCTCTTCTCCCTTCAACTGCCTTTCAATATAATTATAAGGTATATTCATCCCCTTAGTAATGCAATATAAGTCCATGCATAGAGGAGGCACAAAATAAAAGTTTCACAGGGACACACACACACACACACTCTTGTATTACGTACCTCAATTCCTTAGTCTTATTAGCTTCTTCCTTGCTGAGAATGCTGAAGGTTTCCTTTTCATACTATGCATAAATTCCCCATGAGATTTCTATTAGTTCATTATTATTGAATTTCAGGTCAAACATAGTGAAAAAAGTAACTTTTATCTATATACATAACATTTTATTACTATTATTATTCACATTGTTCGCGAACTTGAAGCAATTTTTTTTAATTTATTCATTGGACTGATTTGATATCACCTCATTTGGATCCTGATTTAGCTTTAGGCCATGCTAGTTGGAGATGAGCTATGAGCTATGAATCCAAATATTTCATCCTTTCTAAACTAAATTATCATATAAACATGGAAAAGGGGAAACTCAAGGTAATTAAACAAATAATCAAGTTGAAGAGGGATAAGGGATAAATTTTTTGAAGTCAAAGGGAACGAAACCAATGTACTATGGCAAGGACAATTCAACAAAAACAATCTAAATATCTATATATGATAGTATAAAAAATCTTATAAGTTGTACTATTCATGCGATATGGAATAAGTGTCGCATAACTCAGGCTAGTTTATAATACTTAAAGGAGCAAGAAAATGGAGCAAAAGGATTGCAAAGCATATATTTAGACGAAGTCAGTTTCAGAGAAAAAAAAAAAAGCGTAATGATCTTACCAAAGCAGATGAATGATATAATCTCTCAATTTGTGAGTGCTGATCATATCTTTCAATAACCTGCGGCACACTATGTATGGAAAAAGACAGATGATTCAAAATTTATTCTGCACACTACACACTGGACACAGTATTGGACCAAAAAGAGAAGTGGTATTAGAGAACTTGAACCACAAGTATAATATAATATACAACATATGTTCCTTAATATAAGATCTACTTAACTAATTTGAATAGATTAAGAAAAGTGATTAAATTAGTTATTTGTCAAAAATGTGTGATGGTTTTCATAAAATGCCCTCTTAAATCATTTGGATTAAAACTATCCTTTGATGCAAACTTCTTTAACATATGCAATTAATAGGGTTAGTTTGGATAAATAAAGGAACAAAATGAATTTATGTTTTATATTTAGAATCAAATTTAATTTTCTTACTAGCTCATGTTTAAAGGACCAGAGGTAGTATTATACATCAGCCCCTAAAATAATTTTTTATTCATGAATTTCTGGTATAAACACAAACACTTCAAATGCAAGTCTCTTGAATCTCTGAAGTACTACTAGGCATTTTGACACAACTTTGCGTGACTAAAATCATCGAATGAGTTGTAACCAAAAGAAAATTAATAATCAAATGAGTAGTAAACATAAAGTTGCACGTTAAAAGATTATAAATGCAATCAAATGCAAGTGACTTTAATTTTCATTCCATGTTCGTTAATTGTGATGTCAAAATTACTCGATCACAAGTAGTAGCCTGATTACTCTCTCTTGCTAATTAATTCCATGACTTTAACTGCGACACTTTTTACTTCTTTTCTTCCTAAGGTTGGATTAATGGCTTTGATACTTTCTTTTTCTTTTTTTTTTTGAAAGGGGACAATTACAACCCCTCCTCAAACCAGTAATGGAAAGAAATTACGGAAATAGCTTGCGTTAATCGCGTCTTTATGATAAAATGGTGGAAATATTCTTGCATTTTTTATGTCTTAAAAGAAAAAAGACCCAGACACTACCCTATATGGGGATTAATTATTAAACTACAGGAGATTTATAAAGAAAGACGTGTAAAGAATCCGGAGATAGAAAATAATGTGGAGAGATGGCATTTTGGAATACAACAAATATATTGACTTCTATTTGATTAAAACACCTCCTAATAACAAATGCGCATATTCACTTAGGTTTTGTGGAAAATTCGTTTCTAACTGACAGAGGCAAAGCACTTGTAATAACTCGTTAATGATTACTAATGGATTTAAGATGATGACTAAAACACTAAAAGGGATAACTATGCAGAGTTTCACCGCTCTGAGTTTCCAGTGTTTCCGATCAAATTAAACACGGCAATTTTCAAACCTAGTGATCTGCAGGAACGAAGAGTATTATCGTATTTGGTTAGGGTGTTGAATCGGACCATTACTCTTAGACAAGAAAATTACTATATCTCCTATGTTATAGTTCAATGGTGTGTTTTTTAGATTATCCACATAAGTTTGGGTGACCTCCCATATCTCATAATTAAGTAGTTTCAGAATTTTGCTTCATTTCTTAAATATTTTGAACTTCACTCACTCTTTCTCCTTTTTGTCTTTTTCCTGCACTTCCTATTCTACTAATATAAACCTCTTCTAAACTTTATTAAACGTACTAAGCTAGGGAACATATTTTGATAACTAGGATAGAATTCATCCTTAGCAAGTTTTAGTAGTTTTGCATGTGTGGGCGCATACCAAACGCCTGTAATAATACACATGCAAATATTTAACTTCACTCGTATACCGTGATGTTATCTATCTAAGGGTCCTCTAGAGGATTGAAAGAGATTAGAAAGTGAAATACTAATCTCGCAAAGCAAAGAAAGAGGAAACACTTAATGCGTTGTGTTACACTGCCATTAAAGAAAATAGTCTTCTGCGTAATTGATATAAAGCCTCTAAATGAACATCCAGAAAGTGTGTTTTCTTCTGAAAACTAAACATGTTCTGAAATCAGGTATTTTACCCTAAGCACCAAATTGGACATGAAATGAACTATAACATGACATCATGTTGGCATTTTCTTTGCAGTTACATATCAAAACAACAAGTGTAAGTTTTTAAAGCCATTTTTCTTTGTTACGATGCAAAAAATAAGATATACATTAATCAAGGGGGAAACATTCAAGAATCATAAACTAAGAAGTCGAAGTTTTAGAAAATCAAAAAGCTAAGTACAGCAAGTCAGCCAAGAAGATCTTTATTATTTTCCCAGAAAACTGTTTGATAGAAACAGTGAGATTCTCTCAGCTAGCACGTTCGTGGACATTCTCCTGTACGTTTGTCTAGACCAATGAGTTTAAAACAAAATTAAAATAATGAGCACAAGTACATAGTTACGAATCTTGCAGATATACGTATGAAAATCAAACAAATAATTAGCTGGCAAAAGCATTCAACTATCATCAAAGTGAATAGATCGAAAATCTTTCTGAGAATATATAAAGATGAAAAGGAAAATTAGAAGAAGAGAGAAAGAAAGAGACCTTGAGCTAGCATATTCAAAGAGCTTCCCAGTAGAAGAAAAGACCATGAGAGCAATCTCAGCATCACAGAGAGTCGATAGTTCCTGAGCTTTCTTGAATAGCCCTTTTCTTCTCTTCGAGAACGTCACTTGCCTCGCAGTTATGTTATCGATCTTCTTTATTTCTATCTTCTGTCTTGTCATTTCCTTATTAAGCAAAAATAGACCCAAAAATCAGGGACGAAAATAAGGAAAAAATTCAATAATGATCAATAAGTATGGTAGATTCAGCCTGAAAATAAAATTACTGAATATTTCATAACTAAAAAAACGGAATATTTAGTTTCCGACCAGTTAAAGGAAAGGAGGTAGCTCATTATCTCTCAAATCGAAGTAGAAAATCAATCTCAGATCCAAAAAGCAACACAGAAAATTGTTCTTGGGTGGACAGAAAGAAGAAAAAAAATTAAGAAGAAATTAAACCTTCAAGAACAAAGAGGGCTTCCAATCAGAACAAGCAGACGATTGAGGAAACTTACTGTCAAACACCAAAGTGTTGAGGATTAAACAAGAAGAGGAAAAAGAAGAAAGGGGAGAGAAGAGAAGGAGAAAGAGAAGGGAATGTTACAGGAAAAGAAAAAGAGGAAAATAGTTGGCTTGAAGTATGAGTGTCTAAAAGAGGAAATGAAAGATTGCAAGAAAGAGGAAGATGCTCACCAAGAATCTGGAATCAACCCTAGCTGAAGAGAAAGCTTAGCCACAGGTGCGATGAACCCCACCTATCAATAGTCCATGAGAGAACAAACACAGAGAGGAGAGAGAGAAAGGCATGTGGGAAGAGGAGGAAACGAACTTTTGTGAGAAATAACGTTAATTACTAGTTATGGAGTGGGGTAACGAAGCTTATTTCGTTTTCTTTCCTTTTGTGGACTTGAATGGCGAGTGGGGGCAGGCACGACACAGTACAGACCACCCGCAGCAAAGCGGGTGCCTTTATTTATTTATTTATTCTCTTTTTACCGTGGGAGGTGCGTGAAATTCATCTTAGAGCAAATGACACTTTGAGACCCAACAGTAGGAAAAAGAACCATTTTCAGCTTAGGGAATTTTGTGTAAATAGAAGTTATGGGGATTTTTTTTTTTTTGTAAATATCATAGTACACAGTTACAGTTAGTTTGATATTACATACATGTAATTGTTTGTTTTTTCTTTATAATAGATTATGAAGTTGGTGTAACTACATGTATATGAATTGTAAATGAAATTTGACTATATGTTATTTTACTACGCAATAAGTTGTTACTATTTGGACCTTTCAATGTCGTACCCTTTTTCACTTGCCACTCATAGCACTATTAATTATCAATTTATGTGCTGATATAAATTTTAAAAAACGTGCTTTTAAGTTAGATAATGTCATACGACTTCATATGATATCATTAATTTCGATAAACTAATACATTTTGGTTATAATTTGATATAGAATTGTTATTAACAATTAATTATCACTGATACAAAATTATGAAATCACTTGTTATTAATGACACATTTATTTTCTTTTGGTCAAATGACACATTCAAGTGTTAATAGTGGCATTCTGACTTGTCAATAGTTACACTATCACTTGTTAATTTATCAGCTAATATAAATTTTAAAAAAATGTGATTTCAAATTATATAATGTCTAGACTGATATGTGAGTTTTTTTCACTAGCCTAAGTTACTTTATTTGTTGCGGTTTACAATAAAGACTACCTGATCCTTACATATTGAATTTTGTTTACAGTGATTCTTGTGGTATTCATGTCCTGTCATTACTACATTGTTTATTTTTTAAAATAAAAGGCAGATGAATTCCCAAAATTACATATATCAATAAGAAAATTTTCAAGTTATAGTGCAAACATTAACAATTGACACAAGGAATATTGATTCAAATTTGAAATTCAATTATATTTCACTTAAAATAGAAATATTATATCATCTTATATCACATTATAATCAAAATGTATTATTGAAATTTATGTTAATTAAATGATATTTTTTCCAAAACTTAAATAGATTCATATAAACATATAAATTGGCAAGTCACAGTGCTACCATTAACAATTGAATGTGTCGTTAATGACAAGTAATTTCATAATTTTGCATTAGTGATAATTGACTTTTAATAACAATTCTATATCACATTTATAACTAAATGTGCTAATTTAGAGGCATTGATGACATTATATAATATCTTATGATATTATGTAACTTAAAATCATATTTTTTCCAAACTCATATCAACATGTAAATTGACAATTGATAGTACCATGAATGACAAGTGATGAAAAGTGTATTAACAATGAAGGGTGTAGATAATGATAACTAATTAGGTATGAGAATGTAATATATTAGTTCATAGGCAACTTTAATTTACAGCTTTATATACATAGAATTACACCAATTTCACAACCTATTCAAAAAAAACATACAATTGAATGTATCAAATGTCAAACTAACTGTTAGTGTATATTGTGACATTTACAAAAAAAATTTATCACTTCTATTAACAAAAAATTCTCTCTAGTCATCATTTATTTGGGTTCAAAATGGCTTTTCCTTTTGCCCTTATCCTTTTTTTGCCTCATGTGACTGCCACCTTTTTTTATTGCCTGTTCTTCCTCTTTTTGTAACCTCCACTAATAAGTCAAGGGCATAGAAGGCTATGGTCTGTATTAAAAACATAACAAAACTAGTTAATATAAACCTGCATGACACAGTTAACATTAACAACTCAAGTAGCTATATTGACAACTATCGCGGCCTATATTAACAAAAGAGTTTTCTATTTCACAGTTAGGATTTCTATCTACATCAATCTTCATCTTTTTTTCATCAATTCACACTAAATCATGCCAAAATAGAGTAAGCCCACCCTCAATTCACACACAATATACCCAAAAATTAAACACCTATAATCACCCTATTTATCTATAATAAATTCTTAATTTAAGTGACCAACACATACAAAACCAAAAACACAAGTGATTTTTAATAATGGCTAATGCAAGTGGAGTGGGCAAGATTTTTCGATGGAAATGGAGAAGGAACAAAATGAAGTTTAGGTTCATTTTTCCTCTTGTCTTGTGCTAATAGATGCTGATTTTCAATCTAGAACAGAGCAACTTTTAGCAATTTTGGTTGCATTTTACTAGGGGCAAAGATGTCCTTTGACACTTTACTAAATTATACTCAGGTTCCTCTGGGACTTCAAATTTATTACCAAGTTTCTTGGAACTTTTTTGCTATATATTTGTGTTCTTTTCTTTAGAAAATCATATCTAATTAAAAAAATATGTATTAATATATATATCACCTCTAATTTCCAAAATTTGGCATCTTTTTTAGGAATACAAAATACTGTTCTAAGGATTAAATTTTTTTTAAGCCGATCAAAATAAAATAAAATATTAAAAACCAAAACCACTACTTCTAAGCTTACAAGGCCAAAACAAAAACGAAGTCAAATTTAAAGAATTAGAGATGATATTAACCCTTAAAACAACTATGTGTGCATAGATTTAATAGTTATTACATTTTTTAGATAAACCATGCTATATTAAATCCCTAACAAAGTAATTTTCTTATACTAATCAATATGAGATTGTATCATATACAAACTACTACAACTTAGTACCTTCATTTCTTACTATAACACTTAGTTGACTAATTTGGAGAGATTAAAAAATGAAAAAATTGAGGAGAAGGACTTAAAAAAATTAGTATTTATGGAGAGGGATCTTAAAACTTGTAATTAATTTGAAGGACCAAAAATTTAAATATGAATTTACAATTACGAAATTATCACTGGTCAAATCCCTACATTATCTCCAAGACCCATCTCAATATTTGACTATCAGTTATCAATTGAAAGATAAATTTATAATTACTAAATTGCCCCTCATTAAAATTAAAAACTAAATACAGCAATTGACAACAAATAGAGTCTTATTTTTCAGCCATTCATATATGCATCTACTAGCCTTTCATTCCAATATGGCTGGAAAAATTTCCAGCTTGCGCAACGGCGCTTTTTGCCCCTCATTCCGATGCGGTTGGAAAAATTATTAGTGAAGCTTAGGTTACGAAGAGGTACTATTTACTTGATTTTCATATTTTGGTTAACACAAAGAACTATATTTATATTCATCTAAGAAGCTTTGTATAGGTAGTGTGATTGTATTCATATGTATGTATAGTTGGAATTGAAGAAAGGTACAAATATATACTTTTATATTCATCCAAAAAGCCTTTATATAGAGGCGATGAGAAAATTAGAAAACATTTAGTACAAATAAACTAAAGAAGGGAAAATAATGTTCAGAATATACATACCGTCCAATAAATAGTTTGCTAGTTGATTCTTTTTAATTTGTCTTCTTTGTTCTAGATTTACAAAAAGACAATTGCTATTGATAAAAACTTTGGGTGCATCAAAAAGAGATACAGAAAGAGAGAGAGATAGAAAAATCAAGTTCAATTGATAATTAATTGTCAAATTGAGAGAGGAAGGTGTTAGAGATAATGTAGAGATTTAATAAGGGATAATTTGGTAATTGTAAAATTTTATTTTAATTTATGGTCTTTCAAATTAATTACAATTTTTAAGATCCCTCTTAATAAATACTAATTTTTTTAAATCCTTCTCCCTAATTTTCCCTTAAAAAATTTTACTAAGAAAAAAAAACATAATTTTCGGCCAAAATATAAACAGTTCACTGTTCACCTCGAAGTTTGTATGTATAAAAAGCCATCCTCATCACACAAGGCATGAAATGTTTGTTTTCTTAACTTGCTTTAGCAATAAACATATAATTCTCAATATCAAATCCATATGTTGAAAAGTATTGTTTTAATTAAGAATGATCAGTTTATAATTAATTTTATATTGGTAATACGTCAATATATAGTAATATGTTAATTCTTTTTTTTTTTTTGGGAATATATCAAATAACCACCACTATAGCGGGTGAATGAAGCTGCAGCACATTAAGGGCGAGCACCGGGCGTTTTGTTTATCCATGACTTTGGAATTCAAATACAACACACGCGCGCGCGCGCGCATGTTCATTTGGTCAATTTATGTAATCAATACCTACTTACTTACAGATTAAAAGCAAATTTAAATTCTTATGAAATAATGGAAAAAACTCCTGCATTGGTTGAATTTCACCTACAAGAATGATAATCTCAATGGTTCTGCTCTATAGTTCCTCGTCATCTTTTTTTGCTTTTCTCATTTAAATAAAGACAATCTGCAACACAGACAATAAACTTAAGTTAAAGTTTTAAGAATATACGCCACAGATCCATATCTGATCCTTAATTTCACACACACACACACATTAATAAATTCAGTCTCACATTCAATGTATGCAAGAATACATATTTAGAGTACATGCTAAAGTTCACTTTTTTTTTAACTGTTTTTTTTTAAGAATGACAACAAGTATTAACAGTTTAAGGTTACAAGTAGCATCAAACCCGCAACTACTACTCATTTATAAGAAATTTTCATGACACTAAGCTATAAGACTATTGGCTTTGTGACTCAATGTTGACTGTTAAACGAGACAATGTTGCGCCGATTCCATAGCTCCTCAGAAAATATTTCGGGAGTAAAAAATCAATTTCGACTTTAATTCTCCCGATTAGTTATTCATTAACACATGCAATGCCCAATATTTGACAATTCGGAACTCTGACAAAGATATATTCACTTATTATCATATGATTCAATGCTCATCCAAATTGTTCAAGATCGGACCGCTAAAATTTAATTGTTGTTTTGAGATCTTCAGTATCATGTTTCTATATAAAACCAAGCCATCATGTAACCACAAGTCTCTTCACTATACCAGCAACATCATGAGAAGTAAACAACAGAATCCTGCATTTTCTTGGTATGCTTCATTACTAGAAAGCTCAAGAATGGACAGTTAAGTTAGTTATACTCACCCCAATCTGAGAGAAGTGTCTGAACTATCATCATCATGTGAAGGATCAAATATGCTGCCAATGTTGGCTGACTCAGATGACCGACCTCCTTGTTCTTGTGAAAGATTCCTCCCCCAAACACACATTTTCCATCTTTTAAGACTCTTTTTCAAAACAAGTGATTTGAGAACTAGATTGGACCAGCTGGTTCAACCAGTGAAGGGGACCTTCCTTTGATTTAAAACGCTTTCAAAAGCTTCCACATAATAGTCAGTCAAATTTGGTCAATAAAAAATAAAAAAACTGATTTTTTTTTTTTTATGTATACAATTTAGATAAACAAATTGAATAATGACCCATTCAACTAAGTGAGGGAACCTAAAAGCCAGATATGCAGTTTTAATACTTACGGATTAAATATGAACATACAAGCACATACAACAATACTCAATTCAATCCATAGATGTCTTAGACTTGCTATTCTGTAGTCCACAGTGCATATTTTAATGAATTTTTTTATTCTATCAAATATTAAGTAGAAGAATCATGTAGATTTTTTTTCAAACATCATATGTTAATGATTCAAATTCTCCATGTATGAATGGATTAAGGAGGATGGGAAAGGGAAAGAGAGTTTGACGATGATAATACTTGCCCCCCCCCCAAAAGCTTCAAGTTATAACTAAACAAGAATATAAGATTTCAACAATTAAGTTTGGAATGCGCTTGACCTTTCTCTTGAGCGCATCGATCTCTTTCAACATTACGTCATCCTGCAAATCACAAAACGAACCATCTATGCAGATTAGTTATAATAATTTCTGGATATCAGCAAAGGGGCCCCAATAAAACAATCGCTACAGCTTTCCTCTATAGTGTGTTTGGGAGGGGTAGTTTAAGGGAGAAAATTTGTTTGAAGGTATTTGAGTAAGAGCTTTGGAAAATCCCTTCTTTATATTAGCGGAAAATGGATTTTTATATTATCGCAGCAATGTAAGGAAGTAACTTCGTTTGAAAATTGGGGGAAAAAAAAAAAAGCAGCAGCAGAATTCTCCCACAAAAGGCAATGTTCCAGTATATTCTTCTTTGTCAAATTTTTGACGGACACTCTCATGAGAACGGACGCTCTTAAGTTAAAGTTAGTGAAATTGAACAAATACCACACAGATTAATTTCCGTTCAACTTAGTCAGCCTCACAAATGTTCAACATAGCTAGGTGTGGGTAATAGAAATCCAAAATAAATAGTTTTAAAAGTTTGGAAATCAAGCTTTATCCAAACTAGAAGTTCTAAAAATAACATACCCCACATTTCAAAATCAATATTAGAGTTCGATCCCTCAATTGTTATATCTAGAAAATGAATGCAAAAACCTACAATACCTTCCTAAATACTTTTCAAACTGAAAAATAGGTCCAGGAAGATAAGGTTCTTCCATAATAGACTCTTATTGCTATTGATAAGTATATATGTCATTTCAAAACTCATCTATAATTGACAAGATAAGCTTCTCATGGTCCCAACGTATAACAATGTTGAGAGTTGAGGAACTTATCTTTATGTTTTGAAAGTTTGAAAGAGTGGCTGCAAAATGATCCAAAATTCATGGGGATTCTTCCTTCCTTCTTTCTTCTTTCCTTTTTAATTTTTAGCTTTTCTTTTTTCTTCGGCGAAGATACATATACAAATAAATATGCAACATAGAAGTGGACAAGACAATTCAAACCTTTGCTCTGACAACACGTTTCAAACCTTTTCCTAATTGCTCTTCAAGCTTCTGTAATACATTTACGTTCAATCTTCCAAGCCCTTCTCCCCTCAACTGCCTTTCAATTATAAGACAGTCATGCCGCAAAATAAAAACTTTACTGTATATATATGTAATAGCACGTAAATATATATACATACATACTTTCAGTTCCTGAACCTTATTGGCTTCTTCCTTGCTGAGCTTGCTGAAAGTGTCCCTGTCATACTCTGCATAACATTTATGATTATTTTATTTATTCTGCATTTTATGAGGTGGAGACTTATTTCATTTCAAACTATACACGAGGGCATGTATATAATAAGGAGGAGAAATTCCCAGGCGCCATATGATACCACCTCATTTGTATAACATTATCTATGTCTTCAAGACAGCACATTGTTGAAATGATATCTTATATAGTACCTCTGTTTCTTAATACAAGACACATTGACTAATTTGACGAGATTAAAGAAGTTACTAAATTGCTTTGAACTATTTACTTCTATCATTTTTCTCCAGACTAATTTGCCTCAATTATAATTTGATATATAATCTAATGATCAACATGAATATTTTAGAGAGATCATGTAATACATATTATAATTAATTAATTTAGTAACTTTCCTAAGTTTTCCAAAAATGAGTCAATTGAGTCTTGTATTAAAGACCAAAAGTAGTATCTGTGATTTATGAAAACTGTGGGGAAGCTTAATTAGTCTTGCTATTTAACAACTGGAGTTAAGCTTAATTTTAACTCTGGTTATATGCCATTATTCTCATAGTTAGACAGAACCACGGTTAAACCATTTGCTCCAGATGATTCACCGTGGTTTGAGAAATCACAGTGAAGTTCTTGCTGCAGTTAAATCTTTAAAAATTTGGAGCCACGGCACTTTTTCGTAATGAGAGAGAATAATAAAATGATTCAACAAGCATTTTCATCTTAATAATAGCTAAGTCGACCGCATACGCAGCTTGATTAATTTCCAAATATATAATCAATAATATTGCTACAGCATAAGCAACAGGAACTATTCAGGACTTATTATGGCCCAATTTGTTTAAAATTAAAGAAACAAGTGGTTTCAGTTAAGTTGAACACTTGAATTGTTGGAGAAGATTAAGCTAATCATGAAGGTTTTGTTGGGAAAAAAAAATCTATTTTCACCTTTTTTTTTTTGGGATAAGCTATTCCAAATAGCTTGTCAAAACAGGCATTTTCCAACGCATCCCTCATATATGATTAGCTTAAACTTGACTGAAAATGCAAACCCTTGCTTTGACAACACGGCTCAAACCTCGTTTTATCTGTTCCTCAAGCTTCTCTAATTCATTTATGTTCAATCCTTCAAGCTCTTCTCCCTTCAACTGACGTTCCATATAATTATAAGGTATAGTCATCCCCTTAGCAAGGCAATATAAGTCTTGTTAGCTTTTTCCTTGCTGAGCATGCTGAAGGTTTCCTTTTCATACTATGCATAAATTCCCCATGAGATTTCTATCAGTTCATTATTATTGAATTTCAGGTCAAGCATAATGAAAAACGTAACTTTTATCTATATGCATAGCATTTTATTACTATTAGTCTTCACATTGTTCGCGGACTTGAAGCATTCTTTTTATTTATTCATAGGTCTCATTTGATATCACCTCATTTGGATCCTTATTTAGCTTTAGACTATGCCTGGTGGAGATGAGCTATGAGCTATGAATCCAAATATTTCATCCTTTCTAAACTAAATTATTATATAAACATAGAAAAGGGGAAAATCTAGGTAAGTAAATAAACAAGTTGAAGAGGGATAAGGGATAAAGTTCTTGAAATTAAAGGGAACGGAACCAGTGTACTATGGCGAGGACAATTCAACAAAAATAATCTAAATATCTATATATAATATAACAAACCTTTTAAGTTGTGCTATTCTTAAGATATGGAATAATCTTATAAGTTGTATAATAATTGAGATATGGAATAAGTGTCGCATAACTCAGGCTAGTTTATAATATTTAAAGGAGGAAGAAAATGGGGCAAAAGGATTGGGAAGCATATATTTAGAAGAAGTCAGTTTCAGGGGAAAATAAAAATTATGCATCATAATCTTACCAAAACAGATGAATGATATAATCCATCGATTTGTGAGTGCTGATCACATCTTTCAATAAGCTGCTGCACACTATGACAACGAAAAACACAGATGATTCAAAATTTATTCTGCACACTACACACTGTACACAGTATTGGACCAAAAAGAGAAGGGGTATTGGAGAACTTGAACCCACGAGCATTATATGATATGCTACCTCCAGTCCTTAATATAATATATACTTAACTAATTTGAATAGATTAAGGAAAGTAATTAAATTATTTACAAATACCCTCTTAAATCATTTGGATTGAAATTACCCTTTGATGCAAATCTCTTTAATATATGCAATTAATAGGGTTAATTTGGATAAATAAGGGAAACAAAATGGATTGGAGTCTTATATTTAGGACCAAATTCAAGTATTCAATTTAATAAGGACTAGAGATTAATATTATACATCAGCCCCTAAAATAATTTTTTATTCATCAATTTCTGGTATAAACACAGACACCACAAATGCAAGTCTCTTCAATCTTTGAAGCACTACAAGGCATTTTGACACAACTTTGTGTGACTAAAATCATCAAATGAATGGTAACCAAAAAAAGAAAAGGAGTAGTAAACATAAAAGTTGCACGTTAAAAGATTATAAATGCAATCAAATCCAAGTGACTCTAATTTTCATCCTATGATTCATTAGTTGTGATGTCAAAATTACTCTCTCTTGGTAATTCCATGACTTTGACTGCGACCCTTTTTCCCTCTGTTCTTCCTCAGGTTGGATCAATGGCTTTGATACTTCGGCATTTTTTTCAAAATGGGACAATTACAGCCACTCATCAAACCAGGCATGGAGAGAAATTATGGAAATAGCTTGCGTTAATCACGTCTTTATGATAAAATGGTGGAAATATCCTTATGTCTTAATGAAAAATTAAAAGAAAAATGACACAGACACTACCCTACATGGAGATTAATTATTAAACTACATGTGATTTATAGAGAAAGATGTATAAAGAAGCCGGATATAGAAAATAATGTGGAGAGATAGCATTTTGGAATACAACAAATATATTGACTTATATTTGATTAAAACATGTCCTAATAACAAATGCGCATATTCACTTAGGTTTTGCAGAAAATTCGTTTCTAGCTGACAGAAGCAAAGCACTTAAAATAACTCGTTCATGATCACAAATGGATTTAAGATGATGATTAAAATTCTAAAAGGGATAACTATAAAGGTTTCATCGCTCTGAGTCTCCAGTGTTTCCAATCAAATTAAACATGGCAATTTTCAAACCTAGTGATCTGCAGGAATGAAGAGTATTATCGTGTTTGGTTAGCGTGTTGAATAGGACCATTACTCTTAGACAATAAAATTACTATATCTCCTATCTTATGGTTCAATGGTGTGTTTTTTAGATTATCAACATAAGTGTGGGGTGACCTCCCATATCGCATAAGTAGTTTCAGAATTTTGCTTTATTTCTTGTATATTTTGAACTTCACTCACTCTTTTTCCTTTTTGTTTTTTCCTCCACTTCCTGTGCTACTAATATAAACCTCTTCTAACTTTTATTCACCGTACTAAGCTAGGGAACAAATTTTGATTACCAGGACAGATTTCATACTTAGCAAGTCTTAGTAGTTTTGCATGTGTGGGCGCATACCAAATGCCGTAATAATACACATGCAAATATATAACATTAAACTTCACATGTATACCGTGATGTTATCTATCTGAGGGTCCTCTACAGGATTGAAAGAGATTAGAAATTGAAATACTAATCTCGCAAAGTAAAGAAAGAGGAAAAACTCAATGCGTTGTGTTACACTGCCATTACAGAAAATATTCTTTTGCGTAACTGACATAAAGCCTCTAAATGAAGCCCCAGAAAGCGCGTTTTCTTCTGAAAACTTTCTCAAATGAGATATTTTACTTACCCTAAATGAATCAATCCTTTCCTTTGCCTAAGTGGTCAGAAGGTCTCATTCAAAATAAAACGTCCGCTTGTCTAGTGGCTTATATACGCGCATTACTCTATAATATGGCAATGAAGACACACACACACACACAGAGATATATATGTGCATATTTGACATGAAATGAACCATATAACATGACAGCATGTTGGTATTTTCTTTGCAGTTACATATCAAAACAACAAGTGTAAGTTTTTAAAGCCATTTTTCTTTGTTACGATGCAAAAAATAAGATATACATGAATAAAGGGGGAAACATTCAAGAATCATAAACTAAGAAGTCGAAGTTTTAGAAAATCAAAAAGCTAAGTACAGCAAGTCAGCCAAGATTATCATTATTATTTTCTCAGAAAAGTGTTTGATAGAAACAGTGAGATTCTCTAAGCTAGCACGTTCGTGGTCATTCTCCTGTACGTTTGTCTAGACCAATGAGTTTAAAATAAGACTAAAATAATGAGCACCAGTACATAATTACGAATGTTGCACGTACGTGCGAAAATTAAACAATAATTACCTGGCAAAAGCATTCAAACATCAACAATTTGCAGATAGATCGAAAATACTAGACAATATATATAAAGATGAAAGGGAAAATGAAAACGAAGAGAGAAAGAGAGAGACCTTGAGCTAGCATATCCGAAGAGCTTCCCAGTAGAAGAAAAGACCATGAGAGCAATCTCAGCATCACAGAGAGTTGATAGTTCCTGAGCTTTCTTGAATAGCCCTTTTCTTCTCTTTGAGAACGTCACTTGCCTCGCAGTTATGTTATCGATCTTCTTTATTTCGATTTTCTGTCTTGTCATTTCCTTATTAAGCAAAAATAGACCCAAAAATCAGGGACGAAAATAAGGAAAAAATTCACTAATGATCAATAAGTATGGTAGATTCAGCCTGAAAATAAAAATTACTGAATATTTCATAATTAAAAAAAACGGAATATTTAGTTTTCGACCAGTTAAAGGAAAGGAGGAGGCTCATTATCTCTCAAATCGAAGTAGAAAATCAATCTCAGATCCAATAAGCAACACAGAAAATTGTTCTTAGGTGGACAGAAAGAAGAAAAGAACTAAGGAGAAATTAAACCTTGAAGAACAAAGAGGGCCTCCAATCAGAACAAGCAGACGATTGAGGAAACTTACTGTAAAACACCAAAGTGTTGAGGATTAAACAAGAAGAAGGGGCAAACGAAGATAGGGGAGAGAAAAGAAAGAGAGAGACAAAGACAAAGAGAAGGGGAATGTCACAGGAAAAGAAAAAGAGGAAAATAGTTGGTTTGAAGTACTAGTGTCTAAAAGAGGAAACGAAAGATTGCAAGAAAGAAATAGGAAGATGCTCACCACAGGTGCGATGAAGAGAAAGTACTAGTTGAAGAGAAAGCTTAGCCAGAGCTGCGATGAACCCCACCTATCAATAGTCCATGAGAGAACAAACACAGAGAGGAGAGAGGAAGGCACGTGGGAAGAGGAGGAAACGAACTTTTTTGAGAAATAACGTTAATTACTAGTAATGGAGTGGGGTAACGATGCTTATTTCGTTTTCTTTCCTTTTGTGGATTTAAATGGTGAGTGGGGGCGGCACGACACAGTACACGCCCCACGCAACACCATCCAATGAATTGCAGAGAGAGAGATGCGTGAGCGATGCGTGCGGGTTTTTTTTTTTAAACTGTGAGAGATGTGTGAAATTCAGCTTAGAGGAAATGACACTTCGGGACCAAACAAAATCATATTTTGGGAAAAAAACATAAAAGTGATAGGATTTTTTTTTTTTGGGTAAAAATCACAATACACATCTACGAATGGTTTGACATTGGATACATCTAACTGGTTGTTTTTTTCTCTTTGTAATAGATTGTGAAATTGATATAATTACATGTTTATGAGCTGTAAACAAAAGTTGGTTATGTGTCATTTTGATACACAATAAGTTGTTATTATTTGCACCCTTTAATGTCAATATACCACTCTTTACTTGTCATTCATAACACATCCGTTATCAATTTATGTGCTAATATAAATTTGAAAAAACGTGATTTCAAGTTACATAATATTATACGACTTCATATAATATCATTAATTTCTCAAAACTAATGTATTTTGGTTATAATATGATATAAAATTAATATTAACAATTGATTATCATTGATATAAAATTATAAAATCACTTCTCATTATGACACATTTATTTATTTATTTATTGGTCAAATGACACATTCAATTGTTAATGGTAGCACTTTTGCTTGTGAATAATTGCAATATCACTTGTTAATTTATCAGCTAATATAAATTTTTAAAAAATGTGATTTCAAATTATATAATGTCTAGACTAATACATAACTTTTTTCGCTCACCTAAGTTACTTTATTTGTTGCCGTTTACAATAAGGACTACATATTGAATTTTGTTTATAATGATTGTTGTGATATTCATGTCTTGCTGATGTTATATTGTTTATTTCCTTAAAATAAAAAACACACAAATTCTCAAAATCACATATATCAATAAGAAAATTTTCAAGTGATAGTGCAAGCATTAAGAATTGACGCAAGGAATATTGATTCAAATTTAAAATTCAATTGTTCACCAAAAAACAATTTAAAATTCAATTATATTTCACTTAAAATAAAAATATTATATCATCTTGTATCACATTATAATCAAAATGTAGTACTGAACTTTATGTTAATTAAATGATATTTTTTTAAACTCGCATAGATTCATATGAGCATATAAATTGATAAGTCACAATAATATTATTGACAAGTCATAGTACTACCATTAACAAGTTAATGTGTCATTATTGACAAGTAATTTCATAATTTTGTATTAATGATAATTGACTTTTTATAACAATTCTATATCAAATTTATAAATAAAATGTACTAATTTAGAGGAATTGATGATGTTATATGATGTCACATGATATTATGTAACTTAAAATCACATGTTTTCCAAGTCCATATCAGCACATAAATTGATAATTGATAGTGCCATGAATGACAAGTGACAAAAAGTATATTAACAATGAAAGGTGTAGATAATAACAACTGATTATGCATTAGAATGTAACATATCAGTTTGTAGCTAACTTTAATTTACAACTTCATATGTATGTAATTACACCAATTTCCTAACCTGTTGAAAAAAAACATACAATTGAATGTATGAAATGTCAAAATAACTATTGGTGTGTTTTGTGACATTTACAAAAACTTTCTGTCACTTCTATTTACAACAAAATTCTCTCCATTCATCATTTATTTGGGTTCAAAATGGCTTTTCTTTTTGCCTTTCTTCTTCTTTTGCCTCCTGTGACTGCTTACCTTTCTTTATTGCCTCTTCTTCATAACCTCCACTAATGAGTCACAGGCATAGAAGGTCATGGTTTCTGTTAAAAACATAACAAAACCAATTAATATAAACCTGCAAAACACAGTTATTATTATCATTAACAACTCAAGCAACTATATTGACAATTATCGTAGCCTACATCAACAATAAAGTTTTCTATTTGGTACTAAGGGTTTCTATCTATACCAATCTTCATGTTTTTCATCAATTCCTACTAAATCATGTCAAAATAGAGCAAGCCCACCCTTAATTCATCCACAATATACCCAAAAACAAAGCACACATAATCATGCCATCCATGCTAAATCCCTAAACTAAATGACCAACACACAAAAAACCAAAAACACAAGTGATTTTTAACAATTGTTGATGATAGTAGAATGGGCAAGATTTTCATATGGGAATGGAGAAGGAACAAGATAAAGTTTGGGTTCATTTTTTCTCGTCTTCTACTAATAGGTGCCAACTTTCAGTCTAGAACAAAGCAACTTTTAAGAATTTCGGTTGCCTCTTACTAGGAGTGAAGATGTCCTTTCACACTTCACTAAATTACACTCAAACCCCTTTGAAACTTCAAATTCACTACCAAGTTTCCTAAAACCTTTTTGCTCTATGTTGTGTTTCATGGAACCTTGTCATTTTTCTTTTTTTAAATCATTTTTCTCTTTTTAAATGATCTAATTCTAAAATAAGGATTAATATATCTCACCTTTAATTTCCAAAATTTTGCATATTTTTTATGAATAAAAAATACTGTTCTGAGGATTAAATTTTTTTTTAAGCCGATCAAAATAAAATAAAATTTTAAAAACCAAACCACTGCTTTTAAGTTTCTAAGGTCAAAACAAAAATGAAATCAAATTTAAAGAACTAAATATGATATTAACCCTTAAAACAACTGTGTTCATGGATTTAGTGGTTATTATATTATTTAGATAAACCCTGCTACATTAAATCACTAATAAAGTAATTCTGTTACACTAATCAATATAAAATTGTATCATATATAAACTGCCACAACCTAATACCTTCATTGAGTGACTAATTTAAAGAAATTAAAAATTTTACTAAATTAATTAATTATGCCTAAAAGAAAGAAACCAAACATACGTTTTGGCCAAAATATAAACAGTGCAGTGTTCACCTCGAACTGTGTATGTATAAAAAGCCAATCTCGTCACACAAAGCATGAAATGTTTGTTTTCTTAATTTGTTTTAGCAATAAACATATAATTCTCAATATCAAATCCATATGTTGAAAAGTATTGTTTTAATTAAGAATGGTCCGTTTATAATTAATTTTACAGTGGTAATACGTAAGTATATAGTATTAGATTAATTCTTTTTTTTTTTTTCGGGGAATATATCAAATAACCACCACTATAGCGGGTGAATGAAGCTGCAGCACATTAGGGCCGAGCATTGGGCCCTTTGTTTATACATGACTTTGGAATTCAAATACAACACCATTGGATATATATATATATATATGTTCATTTGGTCAATTTATGTAATCAATACCTACTTACTTACAGATTAAAAGCAAACTTAAATTCTTATGAAATAATGGGAAAAAAACTACTGCATTGGTTAAATTCGCCAACAAGAATGACAAGAAGTATTTACGGTTTGACATTACAAGTAGGATCAAATCCACAATTGCTTCTCATTTATAGGAAATTTTCATGACACTAGGCTATAAGGCTATTATTGGCTTTGTGACGCAATGTTGATTGCTAAAAAGGGACAACGCTGCGCGGATTCCATAGCTCCTCAGAAAATATTTCAGGAATAAAAAATTAAAACTTCACTATAATTCTCCTTATTACTTATTAACACATGCAACCCTCAATGTTTGACAATTCAGAACACTGACAAAGACATATTCACTTATCATCATATGATTTCAATGCTTCTCCAAACTGTTCAAGATCTGACTGCTAAAATTTACTTTTTGTTTTGAGATCTTCAATATTATATTTCTATATAAAACCAAGCCATCATGTAATCACAAGTCTATTCAAGGTTATCAAATCAGGATACTAATTGTGAATCGGAAAACCCATTTTTCGAATCTTGAATCGAAACTTATCATGAATTGTAAGATTCATGAACAATTATTAAAGGTGACATACAGGTAATTTTATAGAAGAGAACATCAAAAGTTTGTAGATATTAGGTTCTATACACCTTACAAAAAATAAAAAAACCAATATATATCAAATTTCAATGACAAATAGTCCCCAAAATCAATTAAGGAATAAAAAATTAGAGTTTTGATTGATATTTGATAAGCTGAAAGTGATAAGTGCATTAGGGAGTATTTATACAACAGATTGTCTCCTGTAAAGAACAAAAAAAATCAGAAAAAATAAACATGAAAAAAGTTTTTTAACATGTTAAGTCAGATCCAGCACGACTCAACACTGTTTGAATCGCACAATTCTGGTGTGAATCTCACAATTCTAGTGTGAATCACAAGATTTAGGCCACAAAAAGATACAATGAGAGATTCATATCTTTTATTGTCTATTTTGTCTCGAATCGCAAGATTCGAATCGCAAATCGTAGGATTCTAACTACAATGAGTCTATTCACTATACCAGCAATATCATGAGAAGTTAGCAACAGAATCTTGCATTCTCTTGGTATGCTTGATTATCAGAAAGCTCAAGAATGGACAGTTAAGCTAGCTATACTCACCGCAATTTGAGAGAAGTGTCTGAACTATCATCATCATGTGGAGGATCAAATATGCTGCCAATGTCGGCTGACTCAGATGACTGACCTCCTTGTTCTTGTGAAAGATTCCTCACCTAAACGCAGATATTTCCCATCTTTTAAGACTCTTTTTCAGAACAAGAAATTTGATAACTAGATTGGAACAGCTGGTTCAACCAGTGAAGTGGACCTTCCTTTGATTTAAAATGCTTTCAAAAGCGTCCACATGATAGTCAAATTTGGTCAACAACAAATAAAAAAACTGATTTTCTTTATGTATACAACTTCGATAAACTAATTCAATAATGACCCATTCAACTGAGGATCATCCGTTAACTATTTCAATGGCATGAACATTAGAAACACAGGAATTCAACGGCTTACAGTTAAAAAACACTTCAAAATTCCGATAACCTGTTTTAATCGCTGGTTCTCTACCACCAATTGGATTCTCTGCACGGGCAAAACAAGTAGCATTTTCAAATAAGTGAGGGAACCTAAAAGCTAGATATGTAGTTTTAATAGTTAACGGATTAAATATGAAGATGCAAACACAGGCAAGGAATACTCAATTCAATCCATAGATGTCCTAGACTTGTTATTTAGTCCATAGTGCATATTTTAATGAATTTTTTTTTATTCTATCAAATATTGAATAGACGAATCATGTAGTTTTTTTTTTTTTTTTTCAAACCTTATATGTCAATGATTCAAATTCTCCGTGTATGAATGGATTAAGGAGGACGGGAAAGGGAAAGAAAGTTTGACAATGATAATTCTTTTCTTTTCTCAAGCTTCAAGTAATAACTAAACAAAAATATATAAGATTTCAACAATTAAATTTGGAATGTGCCTGACCTTTCTCTTGAGCGCATCGATCTCTTTCAACATTATGTCGCCCTGCAAATCACAAAAAGAACCATCTATGCAGATTAGTTAAAATAATTTCTGGATATCAGCAAAGTGGCTCCAATAAAACAATCGCTAAAGCTTTCCTCTCTAGTGTGTTTGGAAAGAGTAGTGTAAGGGAGAAAATTTGTTTGAAGGTATTTGAGTGAGACCTTTGGAAAATACCCTCTTTATGTTAGCAGAAAGTGGATTTTTGAATTATTCCAGCAATGTATGGAAGTAATTTTGTTTCAAAATTAATTTAAAAAAAAAGAAGAAGCAGAATTCTCCCACAATATACCATACAGATTAATTTCCGTTCAACTTAATCAACTTCATAAATTTTCAATACAGCTAGGTGTGGGTAATAAAAATCCAAAGTAAATAGTTTTACTTGCAAAAAATTTGGAAATGAAGCTTTATCCAAACTAGAAAATGAATGCAAAAACCTACAAATAGCTTCCTAATTACTTTTCAAACTGAAAAATAGGTCCAGGAAGATAGGTTCTTCCATAATAGACTCTTATTGCTATTGATAACTATATATGTCATTTCAAAACTCATCTATAATTGAAAAGATAAGCTTCTCATGGTCCCAATATATAACAATGCTGAGAGCTAAGCTTAATTTTAACTCTGGTTATTGTTCTCATAGTTATACAGAACCATGGTTAAACCATTTGTTCCAGATGATTCACCGTGGTTTGAGAAATCACAGTGAAGTTCTTGCTGCAGTTATATCTTTAAAAAGTTGGAGCCAGGGCACTTTTTGTAATGAGAGAAAAAAACAAAATGATTAAACAAGCATTTTTAACTTAATAATAGCTAAGTCGACCGCATAAGCAGCTTGATTAATTTCCAAATATATAATCAATAATATTGCTACTGCATAAGCAACAGAAACCATTCAGGACTTATCATGGCCCAATTTCTTTAAAATTAAAGAAAAATGTGATTTTAGTTAAGTTGAACACTTGAATTGTTGGGAAAAGATTAAGCTAATCATGAAAGTTTTGTTGGAAAAAAATTATTTTTAGCTTCTTGTTTTTTTTTTTTTTTGGGGATAAGTTATTCCAAATAGCTTATCAAAATAAGCTTTTTCCAACACATCCCTCATATGTAATTAGCTTAAATTCTCCCAACAACTCCCTCATACTCCCAACAACTTCCTCATGTTTAGCCCAACTAAGATCAATTTTCTTAAACTTAAATAAAGTGGCGCTATATCACAAGAATGATGAAGCCAAAAGATTGAGAAATACATAAAAATGTGCGTGTACCTCTATAGAAGGATGGTCTAATCTTTCAGTGTCGTCTGAGAGCGGACCAAGCCTTTCAATAACCAGCTGCACGCTATATGAAGGGAAAAAATTGGGTTAATTAAATATTTCTTCCTTCAAATTTGCACTTTCTTTAACATGCTCATGAAATCTGACACTTTCTTTAACAAAACGCGGACCTTTGCTTTGACAACACTGCTCAAACCTCTTTTTATTTGGTCCTCAAGCTTCTCTAATTCATTTATGTTCAATCCTTCAAGCTCTTCTCCCTTCAACTGCCTTTCAACATAACTATAAGGTATAGTCATCCCCTTAGTAATGCAATACAAGTCTATGCACAGAGGAGGCACAAAATAAAAACTTCAGTGGACATGCGCGCTCGCGCGCGCGCACACATATATTTGTATTACGTACCTAAACTCCTGAGTCTTATTAGCTTCTTCCTTGCTGAGCATGCTGAAGGTTTCCTTTTCATACTATGCATAAATTCCCCATGAGATTTCTATTAGTTCATTATTATTGAATTTCAGGTCAAGCATAGTGAAAAACGTAACTTTTATCTACATACATAATATTTTATTACTATTGTTATTCACATTGTTCGCGAACTTGAAGCTTTTTTTTTTTTTTTTATTTATTCATAGGCCTCATTTGATATCACCTCATTTGGATCCCGTTTTAGCTTTGGGCTATGCCAGGTGGAGATGAGCTATGAGCTATGAATCCAAATATTTCATCCTTTCTAGACTAAACTATTATATAAACATAGAAAAGGGGGAAATCTAGGTAATTAAACAAATAATCAAGTTGAAGAGGGATAAGGGATAAAGTTTTTGAAATCAAAGGGAACGGAACCAATGTACTGTGACAAGGACAATTCAACAAAAACAATCTAAATATCTATATATAAAAGATCTTACAAGTTGTACCATTCATGAAATATGGAAAAAGTATCGCAAAACTCAGGCTAGTTTATAAAGGAGGAAGCAAATGGAGCAAGAGGATTGCCAAGCATATATTTAGAAAGTCAGTTTCAGGGAAAAAAATTATGCATAATGATCTTACCAAAACAGATGAATGATATAATCTCTCAATTTGTAAGTGCTGATCATATCTTTCGATAACCTGCTGCACACTATGATAAGGAAAAACACAGATGATTCAAAATTTATTCTGCACACTATACACTGTACACAGTATTGGACCAAAAAGAGAATGGGTATTAGAGAACTTGAATCCATGAGTATAATATGATATATTATCTCTAGTTCTTAATATAAGGTGTAATTAACTAATTTGGATAAATTAAAAAAAATAATTAAGTTAGTTATTTGTAAAAAATATGTGTTGATTTAACTAAAATATCCTCTTCAATCATCTGAATTGAAACTAGGCTTTGATGCAAACTTCTTTAGCATATGCACAATTTATAGGTTTAGTTTGGATAAATAAAGGGAGGAATGGATTCAGGTCTCATATTTATAATCATATTCAATTCCAGAGGTAGTATTATATATCAGCCCCCTGAAATAATTCTTTATTCATGAATTTCTGGTATAAACACAAACACTTCATATGCAAGTCTCTTCAATTGAAGTACTACTAGGATTTTTGACACAACTTTGTGTGACCAAAATCATCGGATAAATGGTAAGCAAAAAAAAAAAATAATCAAATAAGTAGTAAACATAAAAGTTGCACGTTACAAGATTATAAATGCAATCAAATGCAAGAGACTCTAATTTTCATTCTATGATTCATTAATTGTGATGTCAAGATTACTCTGATGACAACTACAAGTAGCAGCCTGATTATACTCTCTTGGTAATTCCATGACTTTGACTGCGACCCTTTCTACCTCTTTTCTTCCTTGGGTATTTGTTATGAAAGTGGACAATTACAACCACTCCTCAAACCAGTCATGGAGAGAAATTATGGAAATAGCTAGGGAGCACATTTTGATAACCAGGAACATTTCATCTTTAGCAATTTTTAGTAGTTTTGCATGTGTGGCTGCATGCCAAATGCCTATAGTACACACATGCAAATATATAAATTTGAACTTCACACATATACTGATGTGATGTTATGTATCTAAGGGTCCTCTAGAGGATTGGAAGAGATTAGAAATTGAAATACTAATCTCGCAAAGAAAAGAAAGAGGAAAACTTAACGCGTTGTGTTACACTGCCATTACAGAAAATAGTCTTTTGCGTTAACTGATATAAAGCCTCTAAATGAACACTCAGAAAGTGCGTTTTCTTCTGGAAACTAAACACGTTCTCAAATCAGATATTTTACCCTAAGCACTTTTTTTTTTTTTAACTTAAGCAAGCTTAATGAACTAATCCTTTCCTCTGCCTCATAAGTGGTCAAAAGGTCTCATTCAAAATAAAGCATCCCCTTGTCGAGAGGCTTATATACGTGGAATAATCTATAATAAGGCAACGAAGATATAGATATATATATATATATCCATATTGGAAATGAAATGAACTATAACATGTCATCATGTTGGTATTTTCTTTGTTAGGATGCAAAAAATAAGATATACATTAATAAAGGGGAAAACACTCAAGAATCATAAACCTAGAAGTCGATGTTTTAGAAAATCAAAAAGCTAAGTACAGCAAGTCAGCCAAGAAGATCATTATTATTTTCCCAGAAAATTGTTTGATAGAAACAGTGAGATTCTCTAAGCTAGCACGTTCGTGGACATTCTCCTGTACGTTTGTCTAGACCAATGAGTTTAAAACAAAATTAAAATAATGAGCACAAGTACATAGTTACGAATCTTGCAGATACGTATGAAAATTAAACAAATAATTACCTGGCAAAAGCATTCAACTATCATCAAAGTGGAAATAGATCGAAAATCTTTCTGAGAATATATAAAGATGAAAAGGAAAATTGGAAGAAGAGAGAAAGAGACCTTGAGCTAGCATATTCAAAGAGCTTCCCAGTAGAAGAAAAGACCATTAGAGCAATCTCAGCATCACAGAGAGTTGATAGTTCCTGAGCTTTCTTGAATAGCCCTTTTCTTCTCTTTGAGAACGTCACTTGCCTCGCAGTTATGTTATCGATCTTCTTTATTTCTATCTTCTGTCTTGTCATTTCCTTATTAAGCAAAAATAGACCCACAAATCAGGGACGAAAATAAGGAAAACAATTCATTAATAATCAATAAATATGATAGATTCAGACTGAAAATAAAAATTACTGAATCTTTTATAACTTAAAAAAACGGGATATTTAGTTCCCGACCAGTTAAAGGAAAGGAGGTGGCTCATTATCTCTCAAATCGAAGTAGAAAATCAATCTCACATCCAATAAGCAACACAGAAAATTGTTCTTGGGTGGACAGAAAGAAGAAAAGAATTAAGGAGAAATTAAACCTTGAAGAACAAAGAGGGCTTCCAATCAGGACAAGCAGACGATTGAGGAAACTTACTCTAAAACACCAAAGTGTTGAGGATCAAACAAGATGGAGAGGAAAATGAAGAAAGGGGAGAGAAAAGAAAGAGAAAGAGACGGGGAATGTTACAGGAAAAGAAAAAGAGGAAAATAGTTGTTTTGAAGGATTAGTGTCTAAAAGATGAAACGAAAGACTGCCAGAAAGAGGAAGATGCTCACCAAGAATCTGGAATCAACCCCAGTTGAAGAGAAAGCTTAGCCAAAGGTGCGATGAACCCCACCTATCAATAGCCCATGAGAGAACAAACACAGAGGAGAGAGAGAGAGAGACATTTGGGAAGAGGAGGAAACGAACTTTTTTTGAGAAATAACGTTAATTACTAGTTACGGAGTGGGGTAACGAAGCTTATTTCGTTTTCTTTCCTTTTGCAGACTTAATGGTGAGTGGGGGTAGGCCCGACGCAGTAAAAATTGCAGAGAGGGATAAGTGGGAGATGTGAGAGATGCATGAGGGATGCGTGCGGGTGCTTTTTTTTTTTAACTGTGAGAGATGTGTGAAATTCAACTTAGGGGAAATGACCCTTTGGGACCCAACAAAATGATATTTAGGAAAGAAAACCATTTTCGGCTTAGAGAATTTTTTGTAAATAAAAGTGATAGGAATTTTTTTTTGTTAATGTTACAGTACACACCTACGATTAGTTTGATATGGACATGTGTAACTATATTTTTTCTTTGTAACAAATTGTGAAACTGGTGTAATTACATATATACGAGCTGTAAATGAAAATTGATTGTATACTATTCTGATACAAAAAAAGTTGTTATTATTTGTATTCTTCAATGTCAATGTGCCTTTTACTTGCTACTCATAACACTGTCAATTGTCAATTTATATGCTAATATAAGTTTTAAAAAACATGATTTTAAGTTACATAATGTCATATAACTTCATATAATATCATTAATTTCTCTAAACTAATAGATTTTGGTTATAATGTGATATAGAATTGTTATTAATAGTCGACTATCACTAATATAAAATTATGAAATTACTTGTCATTTATGATGCATTTATTATTATTTTTTGGTCAAAGGACACATTCAATTGTTAACGGTGGCACTCTAGCTTGTCAATAGTTGCCATATCACTTGTTAATTCATCAACTGATATAAATTTTTTTTTTTAAAAAAAGTTAATTTCAAGTTATATAATGTCTAAGCTAATATGTGACTTATTTCGTTAGCCTAGGTTACTTTACTTGTTGTGGTTTACAATAAGGACCAGCTGATCCTTACATATTGAATTTTGCTTACAATGATTTCTATGGTATTCATGTCCTGTTGTTGTTACATTGTTTATTTCCTTAACATAAAAGACAGGCCAATTCTCAAAATCACGTATATCAATAAGAAAATTTTCAAGTTATAGTGCAAACATTAACAATTAACACAAGGAACATTGATTCAAATTTTAAATTCAATTATATTTCACTTAAAATAGAAATATTATATCATCTTATATCACATTATAATCAAAATGTATTGTTGGAATTTATGTTAATTATATGATATTTTTTCCAAAACTTAAATAAATTCATATGAATGTATAAATTGACAAGTCATAATGATGTTATTAACAAGTCACAGTGCTACCATTAACAAGTGAATGTGTCGTTAATGACAAGTAATTTCATAATTTTGTATTAGTAATAATTGACTTTTAATAATAATTCTATATCACATTTATAACTAAATGTATTAATTTAGAGGAATTGATGACATCATATGATGTCGTATGATATTATATAACTTAAAATCACATTTTTTCCAAACTCATATCAACAAGTAAATTGACAATTGATAGTGCAATGAATGGCAAGCGACGAAAAGTGTATTAACAATGAAAGGTGTAGTTAATGACAACTAATTAGACATCAAAATATAATATATCAGTTTGTAGGCAACTTTAATTTATAGCTTTATATCCATATAATTACACCAATTTCACAACCTATTAAGGAAAAAAAACATACAATTGAATGTATCAAATGTCAAATTAACTGTTAGTGTGTATTGTGACATTTACAAAAAATTCTCTCTAATCATCATTTATTTGGGTTCAAAATAGCTTTTCTTTTTACCTTTTTTCTTCTTTTGTCTCATGTGACTACTCACCCTTCTTCATTGCCTTTTCTTCCTCCTTTTGTAATATCGACTAATTAGTCAATAGAAGGTTATGGTCTGTGTTAAAAACATAATAACAAAACCAGTTAAGGTAAACTTGCATGAAACAATTATCATTAACAACTCAAGCAATTATATTAACAATTATCACAACCTATATTAAAAACGGAGTTTTCTAGTTTGTAGTAAGGGTTTCTTTCTATATCGGTCTTTATCTTTTTCATCGATTCCCACCAAATCATGTCAAAATAGAGCAAGCCCACCCTCAATTTACTCACAATATATCTAAAAACAGAACACCCATTATCACCCTACCTATCTATCATAAATCTTTAACTTAAATAACCAACACACACAAAATCAAAACACACAAGCGATTTTTAACAATGGTTAATGTGAGTGGGGTGGGCAAGATTTTCAGATAACAATGGAGAAGGAACTAGATAAAGTTTGGGCTCGTTTTTCCTTTTACCTTTTGCTAATAGGCATCGATTTTTAGTCGGAAACAGAGCAACTTTTAGCAATTTTGGTTGCATCTTACGGGGGCAAAATTATCTTTTCACATTTCATTAAATTGCACTCAGGTCCTCTTGGGATTTCAAATTCATTACAAATTTCCTAAAATCTTTTTGCCATATTTTGTGTTTCATAAGACATCAGTGTCATTTTTCCTTTTTTTTTTTTATATCAAATTTTAATAACCAACTCAGGTCCCCTTGGGACTTCAAATTCATTACGAATTTCCTAAAATTTTTTTGCCATATTTCGTGTTTCATAAGACATCAGTATCATTTTTTCTTTTCTTTTTTTTTTATATCAAATTTTAATAACCAACACCACTACTTCTAAGTTTCTAAGGCCAAAACAAAAATAAAGTCAAGTTTAAAGAACTAAAGATGATATTAACCCTTACAACAATTCATGGATTTAATAGTTATTATATTTTCTAGATAAACCACGCTATATTAAATCACTAATAAAGTGATTTTGTTACACTAATCAATATGAAAGCGTATCATATACAAACTACTACAATGTAGTACCTTCATCCCTTATTATAACACATACAGTTGACTAATTTAAAGAGATTAAAAATATACTAAATTAATTATGCCCAAAAAAAAAAAAAAAGAAACATGACATACTCTTCGGCCAACATATTAACAGTGCACTGTTCACCTCGAACTTTGTATGTATCAAAAGCCGATCTCGTCACACAAGACATGAAATGTTTGTTTCCTTAATTTGCTTTAGCAATAAACATATTATTCTCAATATCAAATCCATATGTTGAAAAGTATTGTTTTAATTAAGAATGATCAGTTTATAATCAATTTTATATTGGTAACACGTCAGTATACAGTAATACATTTATTCCTTCTTTTTTTTTGAGGTACGGAATATATCAACTAACCTACACTATAGCGGGTGGATGAGGCTGTAGCACATTAAGGCCAACCATTGGGCCCTTTCTTTATACATGACTTTGGAATTCAGAAACAACACCATTGGATAAATAAAATATATATCTGTGTGTGTGTGTGTGTGTGTTCATTTGGTCAATTTATGTAATCAATACCTACTTACTTACAGATTAAAAGCAAACTTAAATTCTTATGAAATAATGGGAAAAAACTCCTGCATTTGGGAAAAAACTCCTGCATTGGTTGAATTTCACCTACAAGAATGATAATCTCAATGGTTCTGCTCTATAGTGCCTCGTCATCTTTTTTTGCTTTTCTCATTTAAATAAAGACAATCTGCAACACAAAGACAATAAACTTAAGTTAAAGTTTTAAGAATATATGCCACAGATCCATATCTGATCCTTAATTTCACACACACACGCACACACACGCACAAAAATAAATTTAGTCTCACATTCAATGCATGCAAGAATACATATTCTAAATACATTGTGTAAAGACAAGCTAAAGTTCACTGTTTTTGACTTCCTTTTTTTTTTGGCAAGAAAGACAACAAGTATTAAAAGCTTGAGATTACAAGTAGGATCAAACTCACAATTACTTCTCATTTATAGGGAATTTTGATGACACAATGTTGATTGTCAAAAAGAGACAATGCTGTGCGGATTCCATAGCTCCTGAGATAATATTTCAGCAGTAAAAAATTAAAATTTCACTTCAATTCTCCTTAGTACTTATTGATGAATACAGGCAACCCTCAATTAATATTTGATTATCAGAAAGCTCAAGAATGGACAGTTAAGTTAGCTATACTCACCCCAAGTTGAGAGAAGTGTCTGAACTATCATCATCATGTGGAGGATCAAATATGCTGCCAATGTCGGCTGACTCAGATGACTGACCTCCGTGTTCTTGTGAAAGATTCCTCACCTAAACGCAGATATTTCCCATCTTTTAAGACTCTTTTTCAGAACAAGAAATTTGATAACTAGATTGGAACAGCTGGTTCAACCAGTGAAGTGGACCTTCCTTTGATTTAAAATGCTTTCAAAAGCGTCCACATGATAGTCAAATTTGGTCAACAACAAATAAAAAAACTGATTTTCTCTATGCATACAACTTAGATAAACTAATTCAATAATGACCCATTCAACTGAGGATCATCCGTTAACAGGGCAATAAAATTTAAATCAATGTCCTAGCTAGTTCGATGCTATAAACATTAGAAACACAGAAATTTAACGGTTTACAATGAAAACACACTTCAAAATTCCGATCACCTGATTTAATCGCTGATTCTCTTCCACCAATTGGATTCTCTGCACGGATAAAAAAAGCAGCATTTTCAGACAAGTGAGGGAACCTAAAAGCTAGATATGTAGTTTTAATACTTACGGATTAAATATGAAGATACAAACACAGGCAAGGAATACTCAATTCAATCCATAGATGTCTTAGACTTGCTATTCTTTAGTCCATAGTGCATATTTTAATGAATTCTTTTATTGTATCAAATATTAAATAGAAGAATCATGTAGAATTTTTTTTTTTTTTTCCCAAACTCTGCATGTTACTGATTCAGATTCTCCCTGTATGAATGGATTAAGGAGGATGGGGAAGGGAAAGAATGATTGACGATGATAATTCTCTTTTTTTTTTCCCAAGCTTCAAGTTATAACTAAACAAAAAGATGTAAGATTTCAAAAATTAAGTTTGGAATGTGCCTGACCTTTCTCTTGAGGCGCATCGATCTCTTTCAACATTATGTCATCCTGCAAATCACAAAAACAACCATCCATGCAGATTAGTTATAATAATTTCTCGATATCAGCAAAGTGGCCCCAATAAAACAATCGCTAAAGCTTTCCTCTCTAGTACACAAATAAATATGCAACATAGAAGTGGACAAGACAATTCAAACCTTTGCTCTGACAACACGTTTCAAACCTTTTTCTAATTGCTCTTCAAGCTTCTGTAATTCATTTATGTTCAATCCTTCAAGCTCTTCTCCCTTCAACTGCCTTCAAATTACAAGACATAGCCATCCCTCAGTTATACAACAGTGCAGGTCTATGCATAGAGAAGGCACGAAATAAAAACTTCACTCTCTATATATGTAATAGCACGTAAATACACACACACACACATATACACACATACTTCAGTTCCTGAGCCCTATTGGCTTCTTCCTTGCTGAGCTTGCTGAAAGTGTACCTGTCATACTATACATAACAATTATGATTCATTAGTATTGAATTTCAGGTGAAGCAAACGTGAAGTGTGTGCGCGCGTGCGCGTGTACACAATCTTCTCTCTTTCACTAAAATTTTCGTCCGTTTTTATTTATTCTGCATTCTATGAGGTAGAGACTTATTTCATTTCAAACTATATGTGAAGGCATGTATATAAGGAGGAGAAATTCTCAGGTGCCGTATTATTGAAATTATATCTTATATGTTTAACTAAAGCCAGCCCCATGCATTTGAAAAGTCTGCAGTGAGTTGTGCTATCTGTGCTTTATGAAAATTTGGAGGGAAGCTTAGGTTTATTTGCTATATTTAACAACCGGAGTTAAGCTTAATTTTAACTCATAGTTATACAGAATCATGGTCAAACCATTAGTTCCAGATGATTCATTGTAGTTTGAGAAATCATAGTTAAGTTCTTGCTGCAGTTAAATCTTTAAAAAGTTGGAGCCAGGGCACTTTTTTGTAATGAGAAAGAATAATAAAATGATTAGACAAGCATTTTCGTCTTAATAATAGCTAAGTCAACCGCATAAGCAGCTTAATTACTTTCCAGACATATAATCAATAATACTGCCACCGCATAAGCAACAGGAACTATTCAGGACTTGTTATGGACCAATTTGTTTAAAATTAAAGAAAAAAGATATTTTAGTTAAGTTTAACACTTGAATTGTTGGAAGAAGATCACATTAAGATTTTGCTGGGGAGAAAAAAATCTATTTTTGGCTTCTTCTTCTTTTTTTCTTTTTTTTTTGGGGTAAGCTACTCCACAGAGCTTAAAAAAGCTTTTTCCCACACATCCCTCATATGTAATCAGCTTACCCAGCAACTTCCTCATGTTTAGCCCAAGTACCATCATTTTTTTTTAAACAAAAGTGCAAACCTTTGCTTTGACAACACGGCTCAAACCTCTTTTTATTTGTTCCTCAAGCTTCTATGATTCATTTCTGTTCAATCCTTCAAGCTCTTCTCCCTTCAACTGCCTTTCAATATAATTATAAGGTATAGTCATCCCCTTAGTAATGCAATATAAGTCTATGCATAGAGGAGGCACAAAATAAAAGCCTCAGCGTACATGCGCGCGCGCGCGCACATTTGTATTTCGTACCTCAATTCCTGAGTCTTATTAGTTTCGTACATAATATTTTATTACTATTATTATTCACATTGTTCGCGAACTTGAAGCTTTTTATTTATTTATTTATTCATAGGTCTCATTTGATATCACCTCATTTGGATCCTGTTGTAGCTTGGGGCTATGCTAGGTGGAGATGAGCTATGAGCTATGGATCCAAATATTTCGTCCTTTCTAGTTATATAAACAGGGAAAAGGGGAAAATTTGGGTAATTAAACAAATAATCAAGTTGAAGAGGGATAAGGGATAAAGTTATTAAAATCAAAGGGAACGGAACCAATGTACTGAGACAAGGACAATTCAACAAGAACAATCTAAATATCTATATATAATATAAAAGATCTTATAGGTTGTACTATTCATGAGATATGGAATAAGTGTCGCATAACTCAGGCTAGTTTATAATACTTAAAGGAGGAAGAAAATGGAGCAAAAGGATTGCGAAGCATATATTTAGACGAAGTCAGTTTCAGGTAAAAAAAATATGCATAATGATCTTACCAAAACAGATGAATGATATAATCTCTCAATTTGCGAGTGCTGATCATATCTTTCAATAACCTGCGGCACACTATAATAAGGAAAAAGACAGATGGTTCAAAATTTATTCTGCAAACTACACCCTGTACGCAGTATGGGATGAAAAAGAGAAGGGGTATTAGAGAACTTGAACCCCCAAGTATAAAATGATATACCATCCTCAGTCCTTAATATAATATCTACTTAATTAATTTGGATAGATTAAGACACAATTAAATTAGTTATTTGTCAAAAATATGTGTTGATTTTTCTAAAATATCTTCTTAAATGATTTGCATTGAAACTATCCATTAATGCAAACTTCCCTGGGAGACGCGCAATTAATAGGGTTAATTTGGATAAATAAAAAAAGGAATGGATTGGGGTCTTATATTTATAACCATATTCAATTCCCCTACTAGCTCTTATATTAGAGACTAGAGGTAGTATTATTATATCAGCCCCTAAAATCATTCTTTATTGACGAAATTCTTTGGGTGACTAAAATCATCAAATGAGTTGTAACCCCCCAAAAAAAAAAAAATCAAATGAGAAGTAAACATAAAGGTTGCACGTTAAAAGATTATAAATGCAATCATATGCAAGTGACTCTGATTTTCATTCTATGGTTAATTAATTACGATGCCAAAATTACTCGATGACAACTACAAGTAGTAGCCTGATTATTCTCTCTTGCTAATTAATTCCATGACTTTAACTGCGACACTTTTTACTTCTTTTCTTCCTCAGGTTGGATTAATGGCTTTGATACTTTTTTTTAACTGAAAGGGGACAATTACAACCACTCCTCAAACGAGTCATGGAGAAATTATGGAAATAGCTTGCGTTATCGCGTCTTTATGATAAAATGGCAGAAATATCCTTGTATTCATAGGTCTCATTTGATATCACCTCATTTGGATCCTGATTTAGCTTTGGACTATGCTTCGTGGAGATGAGCTATGAGCTATGAATCCAAATATGTCATCCTTTCTAAACTAAATTATTATATAAAACAAAGAAAAGGGGAAAATCTAGGTAAGTAAACAAATAAACAAGTTGAAGAGGGATAAGGGATAAAGTTCTTGAAATTAAAGGGAACGGAACCAGTGTACTATGGCAAGGACAATTCAACAAAAACAATCTAAATATCTATATATAATATAACAAACCTTTTAAGTTGTGCTATTCTTAAGATATGGAATAATCTTATAAGTTGTATAATAATTGAGATAGAATAAGTGTCGCATAACTCAGGCTAGTGTATAATATTTAAAGGAGGAAGAAAATGGGGCAAAAGGATTGCGAAGCATATATTTCGACGAAGTCAGTTTCAAGGGAAAATAAAAAGTATGCATCATAATCTTACCAAAACAGATGAATGATATAATCCCTCGATTTGTGAGTGCTGATCACATCTTTCAATAAGCTGCTGCACACTATGGCAACGAAAAACACAGATGATTCCAAATTTATTCTGCACACTACACACTATACACAGTATTGCACCAAAAACAGAAGGGGTATTGGAGAACTTGAACCCACGAGTATTATATGATATGCTACCTCCGGTCCTTAATATAATATATACTTAACTAATTTGAATAGATTAAGGAAAGTAATTAAATTAGTTATTATGTTTGTATACCCTCTTAAATCATTTGGATTGAAATTACCCTTTGATGCAAATCTCTTTAATATATGCAATTAATAGGGTTAGTTTGGATAAATAAGGGAAACAAAATAGAGTGGAGTCTTATATTTAGGACCAAATTGAAGTATTCAACTTAATAAGGACTAGAGATTAATATTATACATCAGCCCCTAAAATAATTTTTTATTCATCAATTTCTGGTATAAACACAGACACCACAAATGCAAGTCTCTTCAATCTTTGAAGTACTACAAGGCATTTTGACACAACTTTGTGTGACTAAAATCATCAAATGAATGGTAACCAAAAAAAGAAAAGGAGTAGTAAACATAAAAGTTGCACGTTAAAAGATTATAAATGCAATCAAATCCAAGTGACTCTAATTTTCATTCTATGATTCATTAGTTGTGATGTCAAAATTACTCTCTCTTGGTAATTCCATGACTTTGACTGCGACCCTTTTTCCTTCTGTTCTTCCTCAGGTTGGATCAATGGCTTTGATACTTCGGCATTTTTTTTAAAATGGGACAATTACAACCACTCCTCAAACCAGTCATGGAGAGAAATTATGGAAATAGCTTGCGTTAATCACGTCTTTATGATAAAATGGTGCAAATATCCTTATGTCTTAATGAAAAATTAAAAGAAAAATGACACAGACACTACCCTACATGGAGATTAATTATTAAACTACATGTGATTTATAGAGAAAGATGTGTAAAGAAGCTGGATATAGAAAATAATGTGGAGAGATAGCATTTTGGAAAACAACAAATATATTGACTTATATTTGATTAAAACATGTCCTAATAACAAATGCGCATATTCACTTAGGTTTTGCAGAAAATTCGTTTCTAACTAACAGAGGCAAAGCACTTAAAATAACTCGTTCATGATCACAAATGGATTTAAGATGATGATTAAAATTCTAAAAGGGATAACTATAAAGGTTTCATCGCTCTGAGTCTCCAGTGTTTCCAATCAAATTAAACATGGCAATTTTCAAACCTAGTGATCTGCGGGAATGAAGAGCATTATCGTGTTTGGTTAGCGTGTTGAATCGGACCATTACTCTTAGACAATAAAATTACTATATCTCCTATCTTATGGTTCAATGGTGTGTTTTTTAGATTATCAACATAAGTTTGGGGTGACCTCCCATATCGCATAAGTAGTTTCAGAATTTTGCTTTATTTCTTGTATATTTTGAACTTCACTCACTCTTTTTCCTTTTTGTTTTTTCCTCCACTTCCTATGCTACTAGTATAAACCTCTTCTAACTTTTATTCAACGTACTAAGCTAGGGAACAAATTTTGATAACCAGGACAGATTTCATACTTAGCAAGTCTTAGTAGTTTTGCATGCGTGGGCGCATACCAAATGCCTGTAATAATACACATGCAAATATATAACATTAAACTTCACATGTATACCGTGATGTTATCTATCTGAGCGTGCTCTACAGGATTGAAAGAGATTAGAAATTGAAATACTAATCTCGCAAGGTAAAGAAAGAGGAAAAACTCAATGCGTTGTTTTACACTGCCATTACAGAAAATATTCTTTTGCGTAACTGACATAAAGCCTCTAAATGAAGCCCCAGAAAGTGCGTTTTCTTCTGAAAACTTTCTCAAATGAGATATTTTACCCTAAATGAATCAATCCTTTCCTTTGCCTAAGTGGTCAGAAGGTCTCATTCAAAATAAAACGTCCGCTTGTCTCGTGGCTTATATACGCGCATTACTCTGTAATATGGCAATGAAGACACACACACACACACACAGAGATATATATGTGCATATTTGACATGAAATGAACCATATAACATGACAGCATGTTGGTATTTTCTTTGCAGTTACATATCAAAACAACAAGTGTAAGTTTTTAAACCCAGTTTTCTTTGTTACGATGCAAAAAATAAGATATACATTAATAAAGGGGGGAACATTCAAGAATCATAAACTAAGAAGTCGAAGTTTTAGAAAATCAAAAAGCTAAGTACAGCAAGTCAGCCAAGATTATCATTATTATTTTCTCAGAAAAGTGTTTGATAGAAACAGTGAGATTCTCTAAGCTAGCACGTTCGTGGTCATTCTCCTGTACGTTTGTCTAGACCAATGAGTTTAAAATAAGACTAAAATAATGAGCACCAGTACATAATTACGAATGTTGCACGTACGTGCGAAAATTAAACAATAATTACCTGGCAAAAGCATTCAAACATCAACAATTTGCAGATAGATCGAAAATACTAGAGAATATATATAAAGATGAAAGGGAAAATTAAAACGAAGAGAGAAAGAGAGAGACCTTGAGCTAGCATATCCGAAGAGCTTCCCAGTAGAAGAAAAGACCATGAGAGCAATCTCAGCATCACAGAGAGTTGATAGTTCCTGAGCTTTCTTGAATAGCCCTTTTCTTCTCTTCGAGAACGTCACTTGCCTCGCAGTTATGTTATCGATCTTCTTTATTTCGATCTTCTGTCTTGTCATTTCCATATTAAGCAAAAATAGACCCACAAATCAGGGACGAAAATAAGGAAAAAATTCACTAATGATCAATAAGTATGGTAGATTCAGCCTGAAAATAAAAATTACTGAATATTTCATAACTGAAAAAAACGGAATATTTAGTTTTCGACCAGTTAAAGGAAAGGAGGAGGCTCATTATCTCTCAAATCCAAGTAGAAAATCAATCTCAGATCCAATAAGCAACACAGAAAATTGTTCTTGGGTGGACAGAAAGAAGAAAAGAACTAAGGAGAAATTAAACCTTCAAGAACAAAGAGGGCCTCCAATCAGAACAAGCAGACGATTGAGGAAACTTACTGGAAAACACCAAAGTGTTGAGGATTAAACAAGAAGAAGGGGCAAACGAAGATAGGGGAGAGAAAAGAAAAAGAGAGACAAAGACAAAGAGAAGGGGAATGTCACAGGAAAAGAAAAAGAGGAAAATAGTTGGTTTGAAGTACTAGTCTCTAAAAGAGGAAACGAAAGATTGCAAGAAAGAAAGAGGAAGATGCTCACCACAGGTGCGATGAAGAGAAAGTACTAGTTGAAGCGATGAACCCCACCTAGCAATAGTCCATGAGAGAACAAACACAGAGAGGAGAGAGAGGAAGGCACGTGGGAAGAGGAGGAAACGAACTTTTTTGAGAAATAACGTTAATTACTAGTTATGGACTGGGGTAACGAAGCTTATTTCGTTTTCTTTCCTTTTGTGGATTTAAATGGTGAGTGGGGGCAGGCACGACACAGTACACGCCGCACGCAACACCATCCAATGAATTGCAGAGAGAGAGATGTGAGAGATGCGCGAGCGATGCGTGCGGGTTTTTTTTTTTTTTTTTAAACTGTGAGAGATGTGTGTTCAGCTTAGAGGAAATGACACTTCGGGACCAAACAAAATCATATTTTGGGGGGACATAGAAGTGATAGGATTTTTTTTTTTGGTAAAAATCACAATAAACATCTACGAATGGTTTGACATTGGATACATCAAACTGTTTGTTTTTTTTCTCTTTGTAATAGATTGTGAAATTGATATAATTACATGTTTATGAGTTGTAAATACAAGTTGGTTATGTGTCATTTTGATGCACAATAAGTTGTTATTATTTCCACCCTTTAATGTCAATATACCACTCTTTACTTGTCGTTCATAAAACCATCAGCTATCAATTTATGTGCTAATATAAGTTTGAAAAAACGTGATTTCAAGTTACATAATATTACACGACTTCATATAATATCATTAATTTCTCTAAACTGATGTATTTTGGTTATAATGTGATATAAAATTAATATTAACAATTGATTATCACTCATATAAAATTATAAAATCACTTCTCATTATGACACATTTATTTATTTATTTATTGGTCAAATGACACATTCAATTGTTAATAGTAGCACTTTCGCTTGTAAATAATTGCAATATCACTTGTTAATTTATCGGCTAATATAAATTTTAAAAAAAATGTGTTTTCAAGTTATATAATGTCTAGATTGATACATGACTTTTTTCGCTCGCCTAAGTTACTTTATTTGTTGCCATTTACAACAAGGACTACATATTGAATTTTGTTTACAATGATTGCTTTGGTATTCATGTCCTGCTTTTGTTATATTGTTTATTTCCTTAAAATAAAAAGCACACAAATTCTCAAAATCACATATATCAATAAGAAAATTTTCAAGTGACAGTGCAAGCATTAAGAATTGACCCAAGGAACATTGATTCAAATTTAAAATTCAATTGTTCACCAAAAAACAATTTAAAATTCATTTATATTTCACTTAAAATAAAAATATTATATCATCTTGTATCACATTATAATCAAAATGTAGTACTGAAATTTATGTTAATTAAATGACATTTTTATAGATTCATATGAGCATATAAATTGATAAGTCACAATGATATTATTGACAAGTCATAGTACTACCATTAACAAGTTAACGTGTCATTATTGACAAGTAATTTCATAATTTTGTATTAATGATAATTGACTTTTAATAACAATTCTATATCAAATTTATAAATAAAATGTACTAATTTAGAGGAATTGATGATGTTATATGAGATATTATGTAACTTAAAATCACATGTTTTCCAAATCCATATCAACACATAAATTGATAATTGATAGTGCCATGAATGACAAGTGACCAAAAAAGTGTATTAATAATGAAGGGTGTAGATAATAACAACTGATTATGCATTAGAATGTAACATATCAGTTTGTAGCCAACTTTAATTTACAACTTCATATGTATGTAATTACACCAATTTCCTAACCTGTTGAAAAAAACATACAATTGAATGTATGAAATGTCAAAGTAACTATTGGTGTGTTTTGTGACATTTACAAAAAATTTCTGTCACTTCTATTTACAACAAAATTCTCTCCATTCATCATTTATTTGGGTTCAAAATAGTTTTTCTTTTTGCCTTTTTTCTTCTTTTGCCTCGTGTGACTGCTTACCTTTCTTTATTGCCTTTTCTTCCTTCTTTTATAACCTCCACTAATGAGTCACAGGCATAGAAGGTCATGGTTTCTGTTAAAAACATTAAAAAACCAATTAATGTAAACCTGCAAAACACAATTATTATTATCATTAATAACTCAAGCAACTATATTGACAATTATCGTGGCCTACGTCAACAATAAAGTTTTCTATTTGGTACTAAGGGTTTCTATCTATACCAATCTTCATGTTTTTCATCAATTCCTACTAAATCATGTCAAAATAGAGCAAGCCCACTCTTAATTCATCCACAATATACCCAAAAACAAAGCATACATAATCATGCCATCCATCCTAAATCCCTAAATTAAATGACCAACACACCAAAAACCAAAAACACAAGTGATTTTTAACAATGGTTGATGAGAGTAGAATGGGCAAGATTTTCATATGGGAATGGAGAAGGAACAAGATAAAGTTTGGGTTCATTTTTCCTCGTCTTCTACTAATAGGTGCCAACTTTCACTCTAGAACAGAGCAACTTTTAACAATTTTAGTTGCCTCTTACTAGGAGTAAAGATGTCTTTTCACACTTCACTAAATTGCACTCAAGCCCCTTTGAAACTTCAAATTCACTACTAAGTTTCCTAAAACCTTTTTGCTCTATTTTGTGTTTCATGGAACCTTGTCATTTTTCTTTTTTTAAATCATTTTTTCTCTTTTGATCTAATTCTAAAATAAGGATTACTATATCTCACCTTTAATTTCCAAAATTTGGCATATTTTTTATAAATAAAAAAATACTGTTATGAGGATTAAAATTTGTTTTTAAGCCGATGAAAATAAAATAAAATTTTAAAAACCAAACCACTGCTTTTAAGTTTCTAAGGCCAAAACAAAAATGAAATCAAATTTAAAGAACTAAATATGATATTAACCCTTAAAACAACTATGTGTTCATGGATTTAGTGGTTATTATATTATTTAGATAAACCCTGCTACATTAAATCACTAATAAAGTAATTTTGTTACACTAATCAATATAAAATTGTATCATATACAAACTGCCACAACCTAATACCTTCATTGAGTGACTAATTTAAAGAAATTAAAAAATTTACTAAATTAATTAATTATGCCAAAAAGAAAGAAACAAAACATACTTTTTGGCAAAAATATAAACAGTGCAGTGTTCACCTCGAACTGTGTATGTATAAAAAGCCAATCTTGTCACACAAGGCATGAAATGTTTGTTTTCTTAATTTGTTTTAGCAATAAACATATAATTCTCAATATCAAATCCATATGTTGAAAAGTATTGTTTTAATTAAGAATGGTCCGTTTATAATTAATTTTACATTGGCAATACGTCAGTATATAGTATTAGATTAATTCTTTTTTTTTTCGCGGAATATATCAAATAACCACCACTATAGCGGGTGAATGAAGCTGCAGCACATTAAGGCCGAGCATTGGGCCCTTTGTTTATACATGACTTCGGAATTCAAATACAACACCATTGGATATATATATATATATATATATATATATATATGTTCATTTGATCAATTTATTTAATCAATACCTACTTACTTACAGATTAAAAGCAAACTTAAATTCTTATGAAAATAATGGGAAAAAACTACTGCATTGGTTAAATTCACCTACAAGAATGACAGGAAGTGTTTACGGTTTGACATTACAGGTAGGATCAAATCCACAATTGCTTCTCATTTATAGGAAATTTTCATGACACTAGGCTATAAGGCTATTATTGGCTTTGTGACGCAATGTTGATTGCTAAAAAGGGACAACGCTGCGCGGATTCCATAGCTACTCAGAAAATATTTCAGGAATAAAAAATTAAAACTTCACTATAATTCTCCTTGTTACTTATTAACACATGCAATCCTCAATGTTTGACAATTCAGAACACTGACAAAGACATATTCACTTATCATCATATGATTTCAATGCTTCTCCAAACTGTTCAAGATCTGACTGCTAAAATTTACTTTTTGTTTTGAGATCTTCAGTATTATATTTCTATATAAAACCAAGCCATCATGTAATCACAAGTCTATTCACTATACCAGCAATATCATGAGAAGTTAACAACAGAATCTTGCACTTTCTTGGTATGCTTGATTATCAGAAAGCTCATGAATGGACAGTTAAGCTAGCTATACTCACCGCAATTTGAGAGAAGTGTCTGAACTATCATCATCATGTGGAGGATCAAATATGCTGCCAATGTCGGCTGACTCAGATGACTGACCTCCTTGTTCTTGTGAAAGAATGCTCACCTAAACGCAGATATTTCCCATCTTTTAAGACTCTTTCAGAACAAGAAATTTGATAACTAGATTGGAACAGCTGGTTCAACCAGTGAAGCGGACCTTCCTTTGATTTCAAATGCTTTCAAAAGCGTCCACATGATAGTCAAATTTGGTCAACAACAGATAAAAAAAACTGATTTTCTTTATGTATACAACTTAGATAAACTAATTCAATAATGACCCATTCAACTGAGGATCATCCGTTAACTATTTCAATGGTATGAACATTAGAAACACAGGAATTCAACGGCTTACAGTTAAAAAACACTTCAAAATTCCGATAACATGTTTTAATCGCTGGTTCTCTACCACCAATTGGATTCTCTGCACGGGCAAAACCAGTGGCATTTTCAAACAAGTGAGGGAACCTAAAAGCTAGATATGTAGTTTTAATACTAACGGATTAAATATGAAGATGCAAACACAGGCAAGGAATACTCAATTCAATCCATAGATGTCCTAGACTTGTTATTTAGTACATAGTGCATATTTTAATGAATTTCTTTTATTCTATCAAATATTGAATAGACGAATCATGTAGTTTTTTTTTTTTTTTTTCCCAAACCTTATATGTCAATGATTCAAATTCTCCGTGTATGAATGGATTAAGGAGGACGGGAAAGGGAAAGAAAGTTTGACAATGATAATTCTTTTCTTTTCTCAAGCTTCAAGTAATAACTAAACAAAAATATATAAGATTTCAACAATTAAATTTGGAATGTGCCTGACCTTTCTCTTGAGCGCATCGATCTCTTTCAACATTATGTCGCCCTGCAAATCACAAAAAGAACCATCTATGCAGATTAGTTAAAATAATTTCTGGATATCAGCAAAGTGGCTCCACTAAAACAATCGCTAAAGCTTTCCTCTCTAGTGTGTTTGGAAGGAGTAGTGCAAGGGAGAAAATTTGTTTGAAGGTATTTGAGTGAGACCTTTGGAAAATACCCTCTTTATGTTAGCAGAAAGTGGATTTTTGAATTATTCCAGCAATGTATGGAAGTAATTTTGTTTCAAAATTAATTAAAAAAAAACAAGAAGAAGGAGAATTCTCCCACAATATACCATGCAGATTAATTTCCGTTCAACTTAATCAACTTCATAAATTTTCAATACAGCCAGGTGGGGGTAATAAAAATCCAAAGTAAATAGTTTTACTTGCAAAAAATTTGGAAATGAAGCTTTATCCAAACTAGAAAATGAATGCAAAAACCTACAAACAGCTTCCTAATTACTTTTCAAACTGAAAAATAGGTCCAGGAAGATAGGTTCTTCCATAATAGACTCTTATTGCTATTGATAACTATATATGTCATTTCAAAACTCATCTATAATTGAAAAGATAAGCTTCTCATGGTCCCAACATATAACAATGCTAAGAGCTAAGCTTAATTTTAACTCTGGTTATATGCCATTGTTCTCATAGTTATACAGAACCATGGTTAAACCATTTGTTCCAGATGATTCACCGTGGTTTGAAATCACAGTGAAGTTCTTGCTGCAGTTATATCTTTAAAAAGTTGGAGCCAGGGCACTTTTTGTAATGAGAGAAAATAATAAAATGATTAAACAAGCATTTTTATCTTAATAATAGCTAAGTCGACCGCATAAGCAGCTTCATTAATTTCCAAATATATAATCAATAATATTGCTACTGCATAAGCAACAGAAACTATTCAGGACTTATCATGGCCCAATTTCTTTAAAATTAAAGAAAAAGGTGATTTTAGTTAAGTTGAGCACTTGAATTGTTGGGAAAAGATTAAGCTAATCATGAAAGTTTTGTTGGAAAAGAAATTATTTTAGCTTCTTGTTTTTTTTTTTGGGGATAAGTTATTCCAAATAGCTTATCAAAATAAGCTTTTTCCAACACATCCCTCATATGTAATTAGCTTAAATTCTCCCAACAACTCCCTCATACTCCCAACAACTTCCTCATGTTTAGCCCAACTAAGATCAATTTTCTTAAACTTAAATAAACTGGCCCTATATCAAAAGAATGATGAAGCCAAAAGATTGAGAAATACATAAAAATATGCGTGTACCTCTACAGACGGATGGTCTAATCTTTCAGTGTCGTCTGAGAGCGGACCAAGCCTTTCAATAACCAGCTGCACGCTATATGAAGGAAAAAAATTGGGTTAATCAAATATTTCTTCCTTCAAATTTGCACTTTCTTTAACATGCATGAAATCTGACACTTTCTTTAACAAAACGCGGACCTTTGCTTTGACAACACTGCTCAAACCTCTTTTTATTTGGTCCTCAAGCTTCTCTAATTCATTTATGTTCAATCCTTCAAGCTCTTCTCCCTTCAACTGCCTTTCAACATAATTATAAGGTATAGTCATCCCCTTAGTAATGCAATACAAGTCTATGCACAGAGGAGGCACAAAATAAAAACTTCAGTGTACATGCGCGCGCGCGCACCCACAAAATATATATATATATATATATATATTGTATTACGTACCTAAACTCCTGAGTCTTATTAGCTTCTTCCTTGCTTAGCATGCTGAAGGTTTCCTTTTCATACTATACATAAATTCCCCATGAGATTTCTATTAGTTCATTATTATTGAATTTCAGGTCAAGCATAGTGAAAAACGTAACTTTTATCTACATACATAATATGTTATTACTATTGTTATTCACATTGTTCGCGAACTTGAAGCTTTTTCTTTATTTATTTAGTCATAGGCCTCATTTGATATCACCTCATTTGGATCCCGTTTTAGCTTTGGGCTATGCCAGGTGGAGATGAGCTATGAGCTATGAATCCAAATATTTCATCCTTTCTAGACTAAACTATTATATAAACATAGAAAAGGGGGAAATCTAGGTAATTAAACAAATAATCAAGTTGAAGAGGGATAAGGGATAAAGTTGTTGAAATCAAAGGGAACGGAACCAATGTACTGTGACAAGGACAATTCAACAAAAACAATCTAAATATCTATATATAAAAGATCTTACAAGTTGTACCATTCATGAGATATGGAATAAGTGTCGCAAAACTCAGGCTAGTTTATAAAGGAGAAGCAAATGGAGCAAGAGGATTGCCAAGCATATATTTAGAAAGTCTGCTTCAGGGAAAAAAAGTTATGCATAATGATCTTACCAAAACAGATGAATGATATAATCTCTCAATTTGTGAGTGCTGATCATATCTTTCGATAACCTGCTGCACACTATGATAAGGAAAAACACAGATGATTCAAAATTTATTCTGCACACTATACACTGTACACAGTATTGGACCAAAAAGAGAATGAGTATTAGAGAACTTGAATCCATGAGTATAATATGATATATTATCTATAGTTCTTAATATAAGGTGTAATTAACTAATTTGGATAAATTAAAAAAAATAATTAAGTTAGTTATTTGTAAAAAATATGCGTTGATTTAACTAAAATATCCTCTTCAATCATTTGAATTGAAACTAGGCTTTGATGCAAACTTCTTTAGCATATGCACAATTTATAGGTTTAGTTTGGATAAATAAAGGGAGGAATGGATTCGGGCCTCATATTTATAATCATATTCAATTCCAGATGTAGTATTATATATCAGCCCCTGAAATAATTCTTTATTCATGAATTTCTGGTATAAACACAAACACTTCATATGCAAGTCTCTTCAATTGAAGTACTACTAGGATTTTTGACACAACTTTGTGTGACCAAAATCATCGGATAAATGGTAAGCAAAATAAAAAAAAATAATCAAATAAGTAGTAAACATAAAAGTTGCACGTTACAAGATTATAAATGCAATCAAATGCAAGAGACTCTAATTTTCATTCTATGATTCATTAATTGTGATGTCAAGATTACTCTGATGACAACTACAAGTAGCAGCCTGATTATACTCTCTTGGTAATTCCATGACTTTGACTGCGACCCTTTCTACCTCTTTTCTTCCTCGGGTATTTGCTATGAAAGTGGACAATTACAACCACTCCTCAAACCAGTCATGGAGAGAAATTATGGAAATAGCTAGGGAGCACATTTTGATAACCAGGAACATTTCATCTTTAGCAATTTTTATAACTAGGTTTTGCATGTGTGGCTGCATGCCAGATGCCTATAGTAACATGCAAATATATAAATTTGAACTTCACACATATACTGATGTGATGTTATGTATCTAAGGGTCCTCTAGAGGATTGGAAGAGATTAGAAATTGAAATACTAATCTCGCAAAGAAAAGAAAGAGGAAAACTTAACGCGTTGTGTTACACTGCCATTACAGAAAATAGTCTTTTGCGTTAACTGATATAAAGCCTCTAAATGAACACTCAGAAAGTGCGTTTTCTTCTGGAAACTAAACACGTTCTCAAATCAGATATTTTACCCTAAGCACTTTTTTTTTTTTTAACTTAAGCAAGCTTAATGAACTAATCCTTTCCTCTGCCTCATAAGTGGTCAAAAGGTCTCATTCAAAATAAAGCATCCCCTTGTCGAGAGGCTTATATACGTGGAATAATCTATAATAAGGCAACGAAGATATAGATATATATATATCCATATTGGAAATGAAATGAACTATAACATGTCATCATGTTGGTATTTTCTTTGTTAGGATGCAAAAAATAAGATATACATTAATAAAGGGGAAAACACTCAAGAATCATAAACCTAGAAGTCGATGTTTTAGAAAATCAAAAAGCTAAGTACAGCAAGTCAGCCAAGAAGATCATTATTATTTTCCCAGAAAATTGTTTGATAGAAACAGTGAGATTCTCTAAGCTAGCACGTTCGTGGACATTCTCCTGTACGTTTGTCTAGACCAATGAGTTTAAAACAAAATTAAAATAATGAGCACAAGTACATAGTTACGAATCTTGCAGATACGTATGAAAATTAAACAAATAATTACCTGGCAAAAGCATTCAACTATCATCAAAGTGGAAATAGATCGAAAATCTTTCTGAGAATATATAAAGATGAAAAGGAAAATTGGAAGAAGAGAGAAAGAGACCTTGAGCTAGCATATTCAAAGAGCTTCCCAGTAGAAGAAAAGACCATTAGAGCAATCTCAGCATCACAGAGAGTTGATAGTTCCTGAGCTTTCTTGAATAGCCCTTTTCTTCTCTTTGAGAACGTCACTTGCCTCGCAGTTATGTTATCGATCTTCTTTATTTCTATCTTCTGTCTTGTCATTTCCTTATTAAGCAAAAATAGACCCACAAATCAGGGACGAAAATAAGGAAAACAATTCATTAATAATCAATAAATATGATAGATTCAGACTGAAAATAAAAATTACTGAATCTTTTATAACTTAAAAAAACGGGATATTTAGTTCCCGACCAGTTAAAGGAAAGGAGGTGGCTCATTATCTCTCAAATCGAAGTAGAAAATCAATCTCACATCCAATAAGCAACACAGAAAATTGTTCTTGGGTGGACAGAAAGAAGAAAAGAATTAAGGAGAAATTAAAAATTGAAGAACAAAGAGGGCTTCCAATCAGGACAAGCAGACGATTGAGGAAACTTACTCTAAAACACCAAAGTGTTGAGGATCAAACAAGATGGAGAGGAAAATGAAGAAAGGGGAGAGAAAAGAAAGAGAGAGACGGGGAATGTTACAGGAAAAGAAAAAGAGGAAAATAGTTGTTTTGAAGGATTAGTGTCTAAAAGATGAAACGAAAGACTGCCAGAAAGAGGAAGATGCTCACCAAGAATCTGGAATCAACCCCAGTCGAAGAGAAAGCTTAGCCAAAGGTGCGATGAACCCCACCTATCAATAGCCCATGAGAGAACAAACACAGAGGAGAGAGAGAGAGACATTTGGGAAGAGGAGGAAACGAACTTTTTTTGAGAAATAACGTTAATTACTAGTTACGGAGTGGGGTAACGAAGCTTATTTCGTTTTCTTTCCTTTTGCAGACTTAATGGTGAGTGGGGGTAGGCCCGACGCAGTAAAAATTGCAGAGCGGGATAAGCGGGAGATGTGAGAGATGCATGAGGGATGCGTGCGGGTGCTTTTTTTTTTTTTTAACTGTGAGAGATGTGTGAAATTCAACTTAGGGGAAATGACCCTTTGGGACCCAACAAAATGATATTTAGGAAAGAAAACCATTTTCGGCTTAGAGAATTTTTTGTAAATAAAAGTGATAGGAATTTTTTTTTGGTTAATGTTACAGTACGCACCTACGATTAGTTTGATATGGACATGTGTAACTATATTTTTTCTATGTAACAAATTGTGAAACTGGTGTAATTATATATATACGAGCTGTAAATGAAAATTGATTGTATACTATTCTGATACAGAAAAAGTTGTTATTATTTGTATTCTTCAATGTCAATGTGCCCTTTACTTGCTACTCATAACACTATCAATTGTCAATTTATATGCTAATATAAGTTTTAAAAAACATGTTTTAAGTTACATAATGTCATATAACTTCATATAATATCATTAATTTCTCTAAACTAATAGATTTTGGGTATAATGTGATATAGAATTGTTATTAATAGTCAACTATCACTAATATAAAATTATGAAATTACTTGTCATTTATGATGCATTTATTATTATTTTTTGGTCAAAGGACACATTCAATTGTTAACGGTGTCAATAGTTGCCATATCACTTGTTAATTCATCAACTGATATAAATTTTTTTTTTAAAAAAATTTAATTTCAAGTTATATAATGCCTAGGCTAATATGTGACTTATTTCGTTAGCCTAGGTTACTTTACTTGTTGTGGTTTACAATAAGGACCAGCTGATCCTTACATATTGAATTTTGCTTACAATGATTTCTATGGTATTCATGTCCTGTTGTTGTTACATTGTTTATTTCCTTAACATAAAAGACAGGCCAATTCTCAAAATCACGTATATCAATAAGAAAATTTTCAAGTTATAGTGCAAACATTAACAATTAACACAAGGAACATTGATTCAAATTTGAAATTCAATTATATTTCACTTAAAATAGAAATATTATATCATCTTATATCACATTATAATCAAAATGTATTGTTGGAATTTATGTTAATTATGTGATATTTTTTCCAAAACTTAAATAAATTCATATGAACATATAAATTGACAAGTCATAATGATGTTATTAACAAGTCACAGTGCTACCATTAACAAGTGAATGTGTCGTTAATGACAAGTAATTTCATAATTTTGTATTAGTGATAATTGACTTTTAATAATAATTCTATATCACATTTATAACTAAATGTATTAATTTAGAGGAATTGATGATGTCATATGATGTCGTATGATATTATATAACTTAAAATCACATTTTTTCCAAACTCATATCAACAAGTAAATTGACAATTGATAGTGCAATGAATGGCAAGCGACGAAAAGTGTATTAACAATCAAAGGTGTAGTTAATGACAACTAATTAGACATCAAAATATAATATGTCAATTTGTAGGCAACTTTAATTTATAGCTTTATATCCATATAATTACACCAATTTCACAACCTATTAAGAAAAAAAACATACAATTGAATGTATCAAATGTCAAATTAACTGTTAGTGTGTATTGTGACATTTACAAAAAAAAATTCTCTCTAATCATCATTTATTTGGGTTCAAAATAGCTTTTCTTTTTACCTTTTTTCTTCTTTTGTCTTGTGACTACTCACCCTTCTTCATTGCCTTTTCTTCCTCCTTTTGTAATATCGACTAATTAGTCAATAGAAGGTTATGGTCTGTGTTAAAAACATAATAACAAAACCAATTAAGGTAAACTTGCATGAAACAATTATCATTAACAACTCAAACAGTTATATTAACAATTATTACAACCTATATTAAAAACGGAGTTTTCTAGTTTGCAGTAAGGGTTTCTTTCTATATCGGTCTTTATCTTTTTCATCGATTCCCACCAAATCATGCCAAAATAGAGCAAGCCCACCCTCAATTTACTCACAATATATCTAAAAATAGAACACCCATTATCACCCTACCTATCTATCATAAATCTTTAACTTAAATAACCAGCACACACAAAATCAAAACGCACAAGCGATTTTTAACAATGGTTAATGTGAGTGGGGTGGGCAAGATTTTCACATAACAATGGAGAAGAAACTAGATAAAGTTTGGGCTCGTTTTTCCTTTTACCTTTTGCTAATAGGCATTGATTTTTAGTCGGGAACAAAGCAACTTTTAGCAATTTTGGTTGCATCTTACGGGGGCAAAATTATCTTTTCACATTTCATTAAATTGCACTCAGGTTCCCTTGGGATTTCAAATTCATTACAAATTTCCTAAAATCTTTTTGCCATATTTTGTGTTTCATAAGACATCAGTGTTATTTTTCCTTCTTTTTTTTTTTATATCAAATTTTAATAACCAACTCAGGTCCCTTTGGGACTTCAAAGTCATTACAAATTTCCTAAAATCTTTTTGCCATATTTTGTGTTTCATAAGACATCAGTGTTATTTTTCCTTCTTTTTTTTTTTATATCAAATTTTAATAACCAACTCAGGTCCCTTTGGGACTTCAAAGTCATTACAAATTTCCTAAAATCTTTTTGCCATATTTTTGTGTTTCATAAGACATAGTGTCATTTTTCCTTCTTTTTTTTTTTATATTCAATTTTAATAACCAACTCAGGTCCCTTTGGGACTTCAAATTCATTACAAATTTCCTAAAATCTTTTTGCCATATTTTGTGTTTCATAAGACATCAGTGTCATTTTTCCTTTTTTTTTTTATATCAAATTTTAATAACCAACTCAGGTCCCCTTGGGACTTCAAATTCATTACAAATTTCCTAAAATCTTTTTGCCATATTTTGTGTTTCATAAGACATCAGTGTCATTTTTCCTTTTTTTTTTTATATCAAATTTTAATAACCAACACCACTACTTCTAAGTTTCTAAGGCCAAAACAAAAATAAAGCCAAGTTTAAAGAACTAAAGATGATATTAACCCTTACAACAACTATGTGTTCATGGATTTAATAGTTATTATATTTTCTAGATAAACCACGCTATATTAAATCACTAAGTCATTTTGTTACACTAATCAATATGAAAGCGTATCATAGACAAACTACTACAATGTAGTACCTTCATCCCTTATTATAACACACACAGTTAACTAATTTAAAGAGATTAAAAATATACTAAATTAATTATGCCCCAAAAAAAAAGAGAAAGACATGACATACTCTTCGGCCAGTATATTAACAGTGCACTGTTCACCTCGAACTTTGTATGTATCAAAAGCCAATTTCGTCACACAAGGCATGAAATGTTTGTTTCCTTAATTTGCTTTAGCAATAAACATATTATTCTCAATATCAAATCCATATGTTGAAAAGTATTGTTTTAATTAAGAATGATCAGTTTATAATCAATTTTATATTGGTAACACGTCAGTATACAGTAATACATTTATTCCTTCTTTTTTTTTAGGTACGGAATATATCAACTAACCTACACTATAGCGGGTGGATGAGGCTGTAGCACATTAAGGCCAACCATTGGGCCCTTTCTTTATACATGACTTTGGAATTCAGAAACAACACCATTGGATAAATAAAATATATATCTGTGTGTGTGTGTGTGTGTTCATTTGGTCAATTTATGTAATCAATACCTACTTACTTACAGATTAAAAGCAAACTTAAATTCTTATGAAATAATGGGAAAAAACTCCTGCATTTGGGAAAAAACTCCTGCATTGGTTGAATTTCACCTACAAGAATGATAATCTCAATGGTTCTGCTCTATAGTGCCTCGTCATCTTTTTTTGCTTCTCTCATTTAAATAAAGACAATCTGCAACACAAAGACAATAAACTTAAGTTAAAGTTTTAAGAATATATGCCACAGATCCATATCTGATCCTTAATTTCACACACACACACACACACACAAATAAATTTAATCTCACATTCAATGCATGCAAGAATACATATTCTAAATACATTGTGTAAAGACAAGCTAAAGTTCACTGTTTTTGACTTCCTTTTTTTTTTTTTGGCAAGAAAGACAACAAGTATTAAAAGCTTGAGATTACAAGTAGGATCAAACTCACAATTACTTCTCATTTATAGGGAATTTTGATGACACAATGTTGATTGTCAAAAAGAGACAATGCTGTGCGGATTCCATAGCTCCTGAGATAATATTTCAGCAGTAAAAAATTAAAATTTCACTTCAATTCTCCTTAGTACTTATTGATGAATACAGGCAACCCTCAATTAATATTTGATTATCAGAAAGCTCAAGAAAGGACAGTTAAGTTAGCTATACTCACCCCAAGTTGAGAGAAGTGTCTGAACTATCATCATCATGTGGAGGATCAAATATGCTGCCAATGTCGGCTGACTCAGATGACTGACCTCCTTGTTCTTGTGAAAGATTCCTCACCTAAACGCAGATATTTCCCATCTTTTAAGACTCTTTTTCAGAACAAGAAATTTGATAACTAGATTGGAACAGCTGGTTCAACCAGTGAAGTGGACCTTCCTTTGATTTAAAATGCTTTCAAAAGCGTCCACATGATAGTCAAATTTGGTCAACAACAAATAAAAAAACTGATTTTCTCTATGTATACAACTTAGATAAACCAATTCAATAATGACCCATTCAACTGAGGATCATCCGTTAACAGGGCAATAAAATTTAAATCAATGTCCTAGCTAGTTCGATGCTATAAACATTAGAAACACAGAAATTTAACGGTTTACAATGAAAAAACACTTCAAAATTCCGATCACCTGATTTAATCGCTGATTCTCTTCCACCAATTGGATTCTCTGCACGGATAAAAAAAGCAGCATTTTCAGACAAATGAGGGAACCTAAAAGCTAGATATGTAGTTTTAATACTTACGGATTAAATATGAAGATACAAACACAGGCAAGGAATACTCAATTCAATCCATAGATGTCTTAGACTTGCTATTCTTTAGTCCATAGTGCATATTTTAATGAATTCTTTTATTGTATCAAATATTAAATAGAAGAATCATGTAGAATTTTTTTTTTTTTCTAAACCCTGCATGTTAATGATTCAGATTCTCCCTGTATGAATGGATTAAGGAGGATGGGAAAGGGAAAGAATGTTTGACGATGATAATTCTCTCTTTTTTTTCCCAAGCTTCAAGTTATAACTAAACAAAAAGATGTAAGATTCCAAAAATTAAGTTTGGAATGTGCTTGACCTTTCTCTTGAGCGCATCGATCTCTTTCAACATTATGTCATCCTGCAAATCACAAAAAAAACCATCCATGCAGATTAGTTATAATAATTTCTCGATATCAGCAAAGTGGCCCCAATAAAACAATCGCTAAAGCTTTCCTCTATAGTACACAAATAAATATGCAACATAGAAGTGGACAAGACAATTCAAACCTTTGCTCTGACAACACGTTTCAAACCTTTTTCTAATTGCTCTTCAAGCTTCTGTAATTCATTTATGTTCAATCCTTCAAGCTCTTCTCCCTTCAACTGCCTTCAAATTACAAGACATAGCCATCCCTCAGTTATACAACAGTGCAGGTCTATGCATAGAGAAGGCACAAAATAAAAACTTCACACTCTATATATGTAATAGCATGTAAATACACACACACACACACATATACACACATACTTCAGTTCCTGAGCCCTATTGGCTTCTTCCTTGCTGAGCTTGCTGAAAGTGTCCCTGTCATACTATACATAACAATTATGATTCATTAGTATTGAATTTCAGGTGAAGCAAACGTGAAGTGTGTGCGCGCGTGCGCGTGTACACAATCTTCTCTCTTTCACTAAAATTTTCGTCCGTTTTTATTTATTCTGCATTCTATGAGGTAGAGACTTATTTCATTTCAAACTATATGTGAAGGCATGTATATAAGGAGGAGAAATTCTCAGGTGCCGTATTATTGAAATTATATCTTATATGTTTAACTAAAGCCAGCCCCATGCATTTGAAAAGTCTGCAGTGAGTTGTGCTATCTGTGCTTTATGAAAATTTGGAGGGAAGCTTAGGTTTATTTGCTATATTTAACAACCGGAGTTAAGCTTAATTTTAACTCATAGTTATACAGAATCATGGTCAAACCATTAGTTCCAGATGATTCATTGTAGTTTGAGAAATCATAGTTAAGTTCTTGCTGCAGTTAAATCTTTAAAAAGTTGGAGCCAGGGCACTTTTTTGTAATGAGAAAGAATAATAAAATGATTAGACAAGCATTTTCGTCTTAATAATAGCTAAGTCAACCGCATAAGCAGCTTAATTACTTTCCAGACATATAATCAATAATACTGCCACCGCATAAGCAACAGGAACTATTCAGGACTTGTTATGGACCAATTTGTTTAAAATTATAGAAAAAAGATATTTTAGTTAAGTTTAACACTTGAATTGTTGGAAGAAGATCACATTAAGATTTTGCTGGGGAGAAAAAAATCTATTTTTGGCTTCTTCTTTTTTTTTTTTTTTTTGGGGTAAGCTACTCCACAGAGCTTAAAAAAGCTTTTTCCCACACATCCCTCATATGTAATCAGCTTACCCCGCAACATCCTCATGTTTAGCCCAAGTAGCATCAATTTTTTTTTAACAAAAGTGCAAACCTTTGCTTTGACAACACGGCTCAAACCTCTTTTTATTTGTTCCTCAAGCTTCTATGATTCATTTCTGTTCAATCCTTCAAGCTCTTCTCCCTTCAACTGCCTTTCAATATAATTATAAGGTATAGTCATCCCCTTAGTAATGCAATATAAGTCTATGCATAGAGGAGGCACAAAATAAAAGCCTCAGCGTACATGCGCGCGCGCACACACATTTGTATTTCGTACCTCAATTCCTGAGTCTTATTAGTTTCGTACATAATATTTTATTACTATTATTATTCACATTGTTCGCGAACTTGAAGATTTTTATTTATTTATTTATTTATTCATAGGTCTCATTTGATATCACATCATTTGGATCCCGTTGTAGCTTGGGGCTATGCTAGGTGGAGATGAGCTATGAGCTATGAGCTATGAATCCAAATATTTCGTCCTTTCTAGTTTTATAAACATGGAAAAGGGGAAAATTTGGGTAATTAAACAAATAATCAAGTTGAAGAGGGCTAAGGGATAAAGTTATTAAAATCAAAGGGAACGGAACAAATGTACTGAGAAAAGGACAATTCAACAAGAACAATCTAAATATCTATATATAATATAAAAGATCTTATAAGTTGTACTATTCATGAGATATGGAATAAGTGTCGCATAACTCAGGCTAGTTTATAATACTTAAAGGAGGAAGAAAATGGAGCAAAAGGATTGCGAAGCATATATTTAGACGAAGTCAGTTTCAGGTAAAAAAACATATGCATAATGATCTTACCAAAACAGATGAATGATATAATCTCTCAATTTGTGAGTGCTGATCATATCTTTCAATAACCTGCGGCACACTATAATAAGGAAAAAGACAGATGGTTCAAAATTTATTCTGCAAACTACACACTGTACGCAGTATGGGATGAAAAAGAGTAGGGGTATTAGAGAACTTGAACCCCCAAGTATAAAATGATATACCATCCCCAGTCCTTAATATAAGATCTACTTAATTAATTTGGATAGATTAAGACACAATTAAATTAGTTATTTGTCAAAAATATGTGTTGATTTTTCTAAAATATCTTCTTAAATGATTTGCATTGAAACTATCCATTAATGCAAACTTCCATAGGAGACGCGCAATTAATATGGTTAATTTGGATAAATAAAAAAAGGAATGGATTGGGGTCTTATATTTATAACCATATTCAATTCCCCTACTAGCTCTTATATTAGAGACTAGAGGTAGTATTATTATATCAGCCCCTAAAATCATTCTTTATTGACGAATTTCTTTGCGTGACTAAAATCATCAAATGAGTTGTAACCCCAAAAAAAAAAATCAAATGAGAAGTAAACATAAAGGTTGCACGTTAAAAGATTATAAATGCAATCATATGCAAGTGACTCTGATTTTCATTCTATGGTTCATTAATTACGATGCCAAAATTACTCGATGACAACTACAAGTAGTAGCCTGATTATTCTCTCTTGCTAATTAATTCCATGACTTTAACTGCGACACTTTTTACTTCTTTTCTTCCTCAGGTTGGATTAATGGCTTTGATACTTTTTTTTAACTGAAAGGGGACAATTACAACCACTCCTCAAACGAGTCATGGAGAAATTATGGAAATAGCTTGCGTTATCGCGTCTTTATGATAAAATGGCAGAAATATCCTTGTATTTTTTATGTCTTAATGAAAAGTTAAAAGAAAAATGACGCAGACACTACTCTACATGGGGATTAATTATTAGACTACAGGTTATTTATAGAGAAAGATGGGGTAAAGAAGCCGGATATACAAGATAATGTGGAAGACTAACATTTTGAAATATAACAAATATATTGACTTATATTCGATTGAAACACTTAATAACAAATGCGCAAATTCACTTAGGTTTTGTGGAAAATTCGTTTCTAACTGACAGGGGCAAAGAACTTAAAATAATTCGTTCATGATTATAAATGGATTTAAGATGATGAATACAACTCTAAAAGGGATAACTATAAATTGTCAAACTTAGTGCTCCGCAGGAATGAAGAGTTTCGTATTTGGTTAGTGTGTCGAATCTGACCATTACTCTTAGACAAGAAAATTATTATGTCTCCTATGTTATAGTTCAATGGCGCGTTTTTTAGATTATCAACATAAGTTTGGGTGTCCTCCCATATCTCATAAGTAGTTTCAGGATTTTGCTTCATTTCTTAAATATTTTGAACTTCATTCACTCTTTTTCCTTTTTGTATTTTCCTGCACTTCCTATGCTACTAATATAAACCTCTTATAAACTTTATTAAACGTATTAAACGTATAATATAATATGATAATATATATTTTATTTTACAATAATAACTAGCGAATTCAATTCAGCTCAACAGCAAGAAAATTGGACAGAAAAAGTAGTGGTTATGAGTTCAAATCTTGAAGAAGACACATTTAAATAGAAAATATTTGGAAGCCCATTTTCCTCTGGCATCACGTTCAGCGGCGACCTTTTTTTGTCGCCACTGAAACTTTTCAGCCATGGTCGCTATAGGTGGCAGCTTTTATATTTTCAGCAGTGACATTTTGTCACCGCTAAAAGTCAATTTTCTTTGTACCTAGTAAGCAAGGGAACAAATTTTGATAACCAGGATAGATTTTGTCCTTAGCAAGTTTTAGTAGTTTTGCATGTGTGGACGCATGTCAAATGCCTATAATACACATGCAAATATATAAATTTGAACTTCACACATATAGTGATGTGATGTTATGTATCCAAGGGTCCTCTAGAGGATTGAAAGAGATTAGCAATTGAAATACTAATCTCGCAAATCAAAGAAAGAGGAAAAACCTAATGCGTTGTGTTACACTGCCATTACGGAAAATAGCCTTTTGCGTTAACTGATATAAAGCCTCTAAATGAACACCGAGAAAGTGCGTTTTGTTCTGAAAACTTATCATGTTCTCAAATCAGATATTTTACCCTAAGCACCATTTTTTCCCACTCAAGCAAGCTAAATGAACTAATCCTTTCCTTTGCCTAAGTCGTCAAAAGGTCTAATTCAAAACAAAACATCCCCTTGTCTAGAGCCTTATATACGGGGAATGATCTATAATGAGGCAATGAAGATATATATATATATCCATATTGGAAATGAAATGAACTATAACATGTCATCGTGTTGGTATCTTCTTTGCAGTTACATATCAAAACAATAAGTGATAAGTTTCTAAAGCCATTTTTCTTTGTTAGGACGCAAAAAATAAGATGTACATTTATAAAGGGGTAAACATTCAAGAATCATAAACTAAGAAGTCGAAGTTTTAGAAAATCAAAAAGCGAAGTACAGCAAGTCAGCCAAGATTATCATTATTATTTTCTCAGAAAAGTGTTTGATAGAAACAGTGACATTCTCTAAGCTAGCACGTTCGTGGTCATTCTTCTGTACGTTTGTCTAGATCAATGAGCTTAAAATAAAATTAAAATAATAAGCACAAGTACATGATTACGAATCTTGCAGGTACGTGCGAAAATTAAACAATAATTACCGGGCAAAAGCTTTCGACCATCAACGAGTTGCAGATAGATCGAAAATACCTGTGAGAATATATATAAAGATGAAAGGGAAAATTAAAACGAAGAGAGAAAGAGAGAGACCTTGAGCTAGCATATTCGAAGAGCTTCCCAGTGGAAGAAAAGACTATGAGAGCAATCTCAGCATCACAGAGAGTCGAGAGTTCTAGAGCCTTCTTGAATAGCCCTCTCCTTCTCTTTGAAAATGTCACTTGCCTCGCAGTTATGTTATCGATCTTCTTTATTTCTATCCTCTGTCTTGTCATTTCCTTATGAAGCAAAAATAGACCCAAAATCAGGGACGAAAATAAGGAAAACAATTTATTAATAATCAATAAATATGATAGATTCAGACTGAAAATAAAAATTACTGAATCTTTCGTAACTAAAAGAGCGAAACATTTAGTTTCCGACCAGTTAAAGGAAAGGAGGCGGCTCATTATCTCTCAAATCGAAGTAGAAAATCAATATCAGATCCATTAAGCAACACACACAAATTGTTCTTGGGTCAGGGCTTCCAATCAGAACAAGCAAACGATTGAGGAATGTTACTGTCAAACACCAAAGTGTTGGGGATTAAACAAGAAGAGGAGGAAAATGAAGAAAGGGAAGAGAAGAGAAAGAGAAAGAGAAAGAGAAGGGGAATGTTACAGGAAAAGAAAAGGAGGAAAATAGTTGGTTTGAAGTGTCAGTGTCTAAAAGAGGAAACGAAAGATGGCAAGAAAGAGGAAGATGCTCACGAAGAATCTGGAATTAACCCTAGTTGAAGAGAAAGCTTAGCCACAGGTGCGATGAACCCCAGCTATCAATAGTCTAGGAGAGAACAAACCCAGAGAGGAGAAAGAGAGAGAGAGGCAGGTGGGAAGAGGAGGAAACGAACTTTTTTGAGAAATAACGTTAATTGCTAGTTATGGGGTGGGCGAACTGAGCTTATTTCGTTTTCTTTCCTTTTGTGGACTTAATGGTGAGTGGGGGCAAGCACGACACCGTACGCACCTCGCTAAACACCATCCAATGAATTGCAGAGAGAGAGAGAGATGCGAGAGATGCGTGCAGGTGTCTTTTTTTTTTTTTTTTAACTGCGACAGCTCTTTGGAACTCAGCTTAGAGGAAATGACATTTTGGACCCAACAAAATGATATTTAGGGAAAAAAACAAGGGAGAATTTCACTCAAGGACCGCAGAACATAATTAATGTTAAAGAGCTTTTAAAACTTTCTGAAACCTCACTGCAGGACCAAAGGACCAAATTAAAATTAAAATTTAGAGTGAGATTACAATAATACCCCTCTCTTTTTATTTTATTAAAAAATAAATATTTAACGGAGCTACTATTCTGGCCACTGGAGGTCGGAGGTCCGGCCACCAACGCTCAGGTAGCCGTTGCCGGGGGTCTGGCCACCGGTGACAGGAGCAGTAGCTCCAACCGGCCTCCGGTGGCCGAAATTTTTTTTGTTTAAAACAAGGTAGCCAAAGGAGGGTTTAAACCCATGACCCCTTGACACACTAAAAAGTTTGCAACTATCAAACCAAACAACCCATTCAAACATAAAATGCAAATAAAAATACATATAACAAAACAAACGCAACTGTTTGAGTGTAAGTGAACAAGTGAAATTAGACAATTTACACATGAAATTCAACAATTTACAACAAAAACTAGATAATCTACAAATAACATAATAGAAGTCATAATCCCAAATGCAAGTGTTTAAGTGCAAATGAGCAAGTGAAATTTGAAGATTTACGATAAAAGTTTATGGATTCACAATTCAAATTTGGCAAACACAAGAGAATTCACAACCCAAAATGTAAGTGTTTGAGTGTAAGTGAACAAGTGAAATTTGACGATTTACAAGTGGAATTCAACAATTTATAACAAAAATTAGGCAATCTACAAATAACATAATCAAAGTCATAACCTCAAATACAAGTGTTTAAGTACAAATGAGCAAGTGAGATTCTCTTGCAAATCTATAAAATTTTGTTGTAAATCTTCGAATTTCATTTGTTCATTTACATTTAAACATTTGTATTCAAGATTGTGAGTTCCATTATATTATTTGTAAATTTCTTAATTTTTGTTGTAAATTGTCAAATTTCACTTGCAAATGTATAAACTTTTGTTGTAAATCTTTAAATTTCACTTGCTCATTTGTATTTAAACACTTGCATTTGGGGTTATAACTTCGATTATGTTATTTGTAAATTGCCTAATTTTTGTTGTAAATTGCTGAATTCTACTTGTAAATCGTCGAATTTCACTTGTTCACTTACACTCAAATACTTACATTTTGGGTTGTGAATTCTCCTGTGTTTGTCAAATTTGGGTTGTAAATTCATAAACTTTTATCGTAAATCTTCAAATTTCACTTGTTTATTTGCACTTAAACACTTGTATTTGAAGTTATGACTTTGATTATATTATTTATAAATTGCCTAATTTTTGTTATAAATTGTTGAATTCCATTTGTAAGTCGTCAAATTTCACTTGTTCACTTACACTCAAACACTTACATTTTGGGTTGTGCATTCTCTTGTGTTTGCCAAATTTGGGTTGTAAATCCATAAATTTTTGTGGTAAATCTTCAAATTTCACTTATTCATTTGCACTTAAACACTTGTATTTGATGTTATGACTTCGATTATGTTATTTGTAAATTGCTTAATTTTTATTGTAAATTGCTGAATTCCACTTGTAAATCGTTAAATTTCACTTGTTCACTTACACTCAAACACTTACATTTTGGGTTGTGCATTCTCTTGTGTTTGCCAAATTTGGGTTGTAAATCCATAAACTTTTGTTGTAAATTTTCAAATTTCACTTGCTCATTTGCACTTAAACACTTGTATTTGGAATTATGACTTCTATTATATTATTTGTAGATTGCCTAATTTTTGTTGTAAATTGCTGAATTCCACTTATAAATCGTCAAATTTCACTTGTTCACTTACACTCAAACACTTACATTTTGGGTTGTAAATTCTCGTGTGTTTGCCAAATTTGGATTGTGAATCCATAAACTTTTGTTGTACATCTTCAAATTTCACTTGCTCATTTGCACTTAAACACTTGCATTTGGGATTATGACTTCTATTATGTTATTTGTAGATTACCTAATTTTTGTTGTAAATTGTTGAATTTCATGTGTAAATTGTCTAATTTCACTTGTTCACTTACACTCAAACAGTTGCGTTTGTTTTGTTATATGTATTTTTATTTGTATCTTATGTTTGAATGGGTTGCTTGGCTTGGTGGTTGCAAACCTTTTGGTGTGCCAAGGGGTCCCACTGGTGGCTGGACCTCCAACCTCCGGTGGTCGGAACAGTAACTCCGGTAAATATTTATTTTTGAATAAAATAAAAAGAGAGGGGTATTATTGTAATCTCACTCTAAATTTTAATTTTAATTTGGTCCTTTGGTCCTGCAGTAAGGTTTCAGAAAGTTTTAGGGGCTCTTTGACATTAATTGTATTCTGCGGTCCTTCAGCAAAATTCTCCCAAAAAACAATTTTCAAGCCCCTATATTTTTTAAAAAATTTTAATTCGGTGCCTGCGTTGTTTTTTTTTTTTTAAATTAAATCTTTCGATTTTACTCTCAGTATTGTTAAGCTTGTAAGTTCTGACTTTACCGTTAGCCACTGCACATGGGTAACGATGCTAAAAGAACTAAGTTGAAAAATTTAGGAAAATAATTTTTTCATTATGACTTCAAAATGTTTGTTGCCATGAAAGATAAAACTAGACGTAGAATTTTCATTTTTATCGTAGAATCCATTTGGAAAAAAACACAAGATTCTAAGTTTTAGCCGAATTAAAATTGGCTGGCAAAAAAGAGACATGGGGACTTACTTAAAAATGAGGCGAAATCATATGGATTTGAGAATTAATTTTTCCTACAAAATAAAAACAAAATTTTATGGAGACAAGACTAGAGCTGGAGATGGGGTGGCCCATGACGGGTTCAAGGGTGGGGGGTCGGTTCTAAAAGGATTGATTTCTAGCAGACTAGTATTTTAGCAATCCAACCTATCGCACTACTTTCTTTTTAAAAATTTTTTTGCATCAAGTTTTATTTTAATAAAATATATTTCAATTATCAAACATTCAAATAAAAATTATCATAAATAAAATATGAAATCCAAAATTTCAAACATCTCAAAATATCAAACATATATGATGTATCATCCTAAACGATTAGTTCTGCAATATCAAAGTACGTGACATGAGATTCAATAGTCTATTATCTATACATTCACTTAAAATAATGTTACAACACATTAATTTATATTGGTTAAACGCTACGTTTCCCGCTTCGTAGCAGCAACCCCTTTTGCCATTATGCTTCTTCTAATCTGCAGCATCATTAAAAAAAATACATATAAAAATATTATTCAAAGAACAATAGGTAGACAAAATTGCATATATGATGTTTATGCCTATATATAAAAAATTGGATTAATACAAATTTTGATTCTTCAAGTTTGTCCTTATTTTGGTTTTAGTTCTTCAAATTCCAAACCAGAAGTTTTAATCTCTCAACTTTTTTTTTATTTAAAATATTATTCCCTATAATCTAATAAAAACTTGGATCGTTTTGCCCCTTGAGAAACCAAAACCTAATGTTTGAAACTTAAAGGACTAAAACCAAAATGAGGACAAATTTAAGGGACCAAAGATTATATTAACCATGATATTAAAAACCAGACCAGACCAGTTAGTTCAGACCAAAAACCGGCAAATCAGCTAGGTAGTTTGGTTGTACATAGGAACTGGGGTTAATATAACACGAAATCACCCAGATTAAACCAGTGTGACCTGAGAACGACCCATCTAACTCGACGATTTTTTGGGTCAACCGGGTTTTTAAAAAAAAAAAACATTTGCTTGTTTTAAAATGACTTCAGCTTTTTTTTTCTTTTTTCTTTTTAAATTGAAATATGCTTTTGTCTTTTTGACTTTTTCAATTAAATGTTTAAAACACAAAATTTTCCCCCTTTCCTTCTGACTTCTCTTTCGCTCACTCCCACTTAATTTCTTTCCCACCTTCTCTCTTATAGAAATCAGTTTCGCCTAGCTTGTCTTTCTTGTTCATCGCATTTTAGTCGTCATTGTAGGTCCGTTTAGAGTAGAGATGGTCACCATTATTTTCACCGTGGTTGAGTGACTATTCACTTTGGAGTTTAGTGTGACTTCATTCACAGTGAGGGAGCTCGACGCCATTCAAACTTCAACAGCCTTTTGATTTCAATCGCTGTTCACATTCCTCCATCTCATGGGTTTGCTTCTTTTTTCCCCCCATTTTTCAGATTTGGGTTTCAGTTTTCTTGCTTTTTCTTGCAATGAGGATGAAAAAATTTAATTCTTGAATGATTTTGCTTTTGATTTGGGTTTAATATTTCTATTAAATGGACATTTATCAAAGTTTACGCTTTAAAATTTGGATGTCACACTTCAGAATTCTTGCTCTGAGCATTTGATAAAGATTATGTTAGTGACTCTGTTTTAGTGTTTTATTAATTTGTAGTTTTTGTTGGATTGTTTGTGCTAAGATTATTAATCATGGATGATACAAATACTGAAGGAAACACGAATCCGAACCCCACTTCTAGTTCTATCAATAATCCCATAAATGACAATCTAAACCCCACTTCGGGTTCTACCAATAATCCGAATAGCACTGCACTCTCATATGGACCCGACAAAACTAATCCTGCATAGGCATGTTTCCTTCGAGAAAGCGAGAAAAGTAAATGTCTTTGGCTGTCTTTTTTATGCATCAAGTTACAAAGGAGGTGGGATAAATAGGATAAAACAACATTTAGCAGGTGTCTCTGGTCAAGTTTGTTCTTGTAAAAGAGTTCCTCATGATATACTGATAAACCATATTTTTAATAGGTTTAAGATGTGCATTTTGGGCTATTTTAGGGAACTCATTAGATAATATTTGCATTATTGTTAAATAATATGATTAATGCACATAGAATAAGAATATGATCAAATATGATATTTGATTAGTGTTTGAATGAATTTTCAGATTGGAAATTGTTTCCTAGATTTTATTTGAATTAACTATAGGGGTAGAATGGGAAAGAGATTTAATTTTGGAATTGAAGAAATCACAAGACGACCTTAGGCCAAGAACAGCAGTTATGATCTTAGGCCTAGCCTAAATGAAAGAGAAGGGAAATCTTGAATAATGAAGTGCTGTGTTTTGAAGGAACCGGAAAAAAAGGAAAATTTTGTTGAGGACTGTTGGAAGGGCGGGTAAAATAGAGCTCATCATCTTTACCATGGATTGAGTACAAAAAGGAAAAGCACAAGAGATCTCTCTCATTCTGGCCAGCTTCCTCTGGATCTCACGATTATTCTCTCTACCTTATCTTTTCCCCTTGAACTCTTTGCCACCATAGTCATTCGCATTCATTCTTCAGCATCACTGATTTGATAGCCGACCAATCCATAGAGCTCAATAGAGTTGTTGTAATGATGAGAGGCTGATCGTTGTGATTCTCCTAGAAGTTAACCCGGGCCAGAGTCTTCACATCAAACAAGGAGTTTCTGTAGATTCAATTGTTTTGTTTAGGTTCTATATTTTGATTGTATCAGTGTATTCATTTGGACTATGGTCCCGAGATTGCTATAGCAGTGCTTGGTTTAGAACATTGAGTTGAGAATTAAATTGTTTAGCAATTCCATTTGCAATAGTTCAGTTGGACAATTATATTCTCTGATTAAGGGTAAGATTGATTTTGATTACTGAATCAAGTTGAGTTAGCTCTTGGAATTAATCTGATTTACATTCGAAGTGATGTGCAGTTGCAATTGCTAGAGAGAATTTGGTTTTGCTGAGCTATTCGGTTCTACCAAATGAGTAGCTCATTGTTAGACTATTAAAACCTTGTCTCGGTCGACTAGTTTAAAGGTCTAATTGTAGGAGAACTACGCAGTGGCTGGGTTTGCATGATGACTTTGGTTGAGAAACTTAATGATCATAATTGGACTAGGAAGGTGAGGCATAGCTTCTAGGGAAGACACTTCATTATATTTGATATTCTGTCACTCATTCACTTGCACTATCTTACTTAGATAAACCAAAAAATATAAACATTTATATTCTACATTTGCAAAATCAAAAATAAAATAAATAAATGTTCATTTGATTGTATCTTTAATTTGTTAATTTGATAAAAGTATATTAGTTGGGAATTAAGACATAAGAAGGCTCCTTGCGAATTGACCTAGGTTAGGCTACTGTTTTACATTTTAACTTAATTTTAGTTTCTTCGAAGAGCCCTTACGGCCAGGCTTTTTCAAGTAGTGCCATTACTGAGGAGCTTTGTTTGTTAAGGTTCCCTAAGTAGTCCTTTGAGCCCATTGATAACCATAAAATATATATATAAAAAGAGAAAGGTATACATTCAAACAAATATCCATTTGGTACTCAATCTTTCTTAGTTCAACATTACAGTCAATTCTCGTAGTGTACTGTATTGTGTTTGAGTTCTCACAGAGAAAGATTCATTCGTGATTGCTAACACTGAATTGGACCAATCCTGAGAGCTGTTGTAGCTACTAATTGGCTTTTGCATTTAATTCTTTTCAAATTCAGTACAGGTGAGCTAAATTTTACTGTTATTCCTTAACTTCAAGTGCACTTGCATTTATTGGTTGCTCAAGAATCAAGTAAAATTAATCTTGCTGAAGGCAATGAACGTGGTCCTAATATGTAAGCTGGGTACTATTCTTTACTGAGTTTGATTGTGTTTTTAAAAAAGGAGGACTATCATACAAGTTGCCAAGTTGTTTAAGTTGATTTGGTTTTTTGAGAATTGACTAAACTCTAGCTGGTAGCAACTTATTTTCAATTGTGTAACATTGGCGGTACTGAAACTTTACTGGCAATTGAGTAATTTGGTTGCTAAAATTCATGTTTGGAATCTATATTGTGTGTTGCTACTGTTCTATTTTGTTAGCCAAATACTTGGTTCCAACCAAGTTGTTCTCTGGTTGTTGTGAATTTTTAATTGCAAATTGATTGTATCACCAAAGACCAAACATTGCTTCCTTTGGATATAGAAATAAATAAGACACTTAGGCAAATTAGAAAGAGGCTAAACAAGCAAAGAAGGTGGTTGAACAATCTGTGCCACTTGAATCTCTTCCTGTTGTTGAATCTAATTGCTCAACTTCTTCTGATTCTGATTTTGCAATTGATGAGTTTGTAGACAATCATTTTGTGATAGAGCCTAATCAACAAGTTAGTAATCCACCAAACAGGGATAGACAAGATGGTAATGGTCATATGAATGAACCTATTACACCTAACAATGATAATTTGAACAGAAATAATAGGGAGCGTAGGACTATTAAGGACCTTATTGCTTCAAATGACAGTTATGATCCTTTTTCTTCTTGTCCTGCTTTCAATATTAATTTTGAATTGAAAAGTCTGTTATTGGCTAACTTACCCAAGTTCAATGGTTTACCAGGGGAGGATCCTTATAAACATCTTAAGACCATGTATATGGTTTGTGCTTCTATGAAACCCAGGAAAACTGATATGGATGAAGTTTTCAGACAAGTTTCTCATTTCACTCTTGAAGGAAAGGCTAAGGAATGGTTCTTCTATGTCTACATCTTTAATTGCCACTGTGAACAATCTGGCGGCCACAATTGATGATGATAGAGCTCAAAATAGCTCTAAGCTAGCTACCATTGAGAAGAGAATGGAACATTGGGAGACAAAAACTTCTAACCTCTTTGGTTTTGTCACCCAGCTATCTGATAGTTTCAATAATTTTCAAGCTCAAAGTGCTAGTACTCTTCCATCAAACACTGTCATAAACCCCAAAGGCCTCAATGCAATCTGTTTGAGAAATAGCAAACAAGTTGGAAGTAAGAAAGTCACCTTTGCTGAAACCAGTGAAGAAATTGACGATGAAGATTTTGTTTAAGCCTGTGATAACATAAAAAAAATCTGAAAGCAAGAGGGAAGAGCAACTTAAAAAGAGGAAGAATATTGACTTACCTTCCAGCAAGGACAAGATTGAATCTGGAATAGATCTTAAAGTTATTCAGTCATATGACTTAGATGCTAAGAAGGTAACTCAGAAGGCCAATTCTGTGACCTCTAAAGCAAATGATCAAGCTTTACCGTACAGAGAGGCCCTCGTCCCCGCCGCAGGCCTCATCTTTTGATTTTCTGATATGTTTTGCACCCTCGTATACTGCTAAGAGTTTGTTAATTATTATCACTTCTAATTCTTCACATAACCCCACACATTTTGCTGGTCAAAAAAAATAAATAACCCCACATTTCATTGGGAAAACAAAATTAAGAATTTGAGGTATTCTTTCATAACCATAATAATCTATTTTGTGAGAAACACATCTTTATATTTTAAAATTTGGCATTTTTTTAGGAATAAGAAAATACTGTTCTAAGGATTAAAAATTTTTTAGGTTGATCAAAATAAAATAAAATTTTAGAAACAAAAACCACTACTTTTAAATTCTGTGGTCAAAACAAAAATAAAGTCAAAATTTAGGAACTAAAGATGATATTAATCCTTAAAACAACTATGCTATTAATTTTAGATAAACCATGCTGAATTAAATCATTAATAATATAATTTTTTTATACTTATCAATATAAAATTGTATCATATATAAACTACTAATTCCTCTATTTTTTACTATAACACTTAGTTAATTAATTTTGAGAGATTAAAAAAAGGGAAAATGACAAGAAAATGACTGTTGAATTCTAAAATGACAAAATGGACATGTAAATTACTGAAATAACAAAATGGACATGGGGTGTCAATCTGGAATTTGGATAATTCACCAAAAAGACTAAAATGCCCCTGAATCAGTCTGAACACATGAAGAACAAACACATGACACGTAATAGCAGAAGAGGGAGAGCTTAGAAACTAAAAACGCAAGTGTAGCAGAGTCGAATGCTGCGAAGACGAAAAAGGTAAGGAAAATTTCTCCTAAAATGCTCTTATCTACTCCTCCAACTTTCACCATTCTACAAATCTGATTTATTACGGTAGAATTGCTTTGTGGGCAAGCTGGTTTGTAGTGAGAGAGGGGTTGAACGTGGGTGTTACGTAAGAAAGTGGAGCTTTATGATGGGTTTGGGTTTTCAAGTTGGTTTACTGGTACATGGTCTAATGGGGATGGGTTTATGAGTGTAGATGGTTTAAATGAAGAATCTGACCAGGATGAGAGAGTGATACATCAGAAATGGAAAAATGGTGGGAACTGATAACGTTGGCATGAAGTTTGAGGGCTAACAGTAAGCATGAGGTGGTCAGTGTTGTTGAATTCATTATTGAAATTGTGAAATTCCATATTTAAGTTGTCAATGCAGCAAGTGTGTGTGTGCGTTTTTTAGGTGCTGCATTTTTTGTGAAATCGTAAGAAAAGTTTCGAAATCCTGATAAATGAAATTGATTATTGGGGAACTAAAATATTGATTTATGCTTCTCTGGTGCAGGTTAGGTAGCTTTGATGACATCTAACATTGGGTCAACATCTTCAAAGCGTCTTGCTTGTTACTTTCATATGGGTGGGAACTTTGCAGAAAATGGTGATAGTGAAGTTAAGTACTATGGTGGAACTGTCAGGGTAAGAGTGATAAAGGAGGGTTTAAGGCTTGAAGATTTGAGGGTTATGATAGGAGAATGGTTTGGTATAGATAGTAATGGTTGCAAGATTAAATACACATTGGGCTTTAATGATAGGATATTAACAGATCTTATTGATGATGATGAAATTGACAACCTATTTGAGTATAATGATAGTAATGCACATGTTTACGTAGCAGCTAAAGGTAATAAGAATACGGAGGAAGAAGTGGCTGATCGAAACAGGTAAGTCACAAGTTTCTGATTATGGAAGCTGTTAATTGCGATAATGTTGTTGTCAATATCATAACAAATGTTGTAATTATACATGCAGCATGTCAAAATTGTCGGGACTATCACAACAAAATGATGAGCCAATAATTGAGGATACTGTCGAATGTGCAAATTACATAGCAGTTGAAAATGTTCTTAGCCTGCCATATGCAGTAGAGAGTGCACCAACTCCTTTGCCAGGAATGAATTCCCTGAAATAGAAGACAGTATTGTTAGGATTGAGGCAAACTTTTCCAGATGCGGATGATTTCAAGAAGAAACTACACAAATTCAGCATTGCAAACAAATTTGAGTATAAATATGTGAAGAATTATAATGCCCATATGTATATCAAATGCAATGTTGAAGGTTGTCCATAAAGGATCAGTGCGAGAGCAGCTGGAAAGAGTACTCTAGCATTTTTACATATAACAACATTCAAAAATGAGCATGTTCATAATGCCTAAGACAATCTTCATGTGACACATGGTGGATCAGCTAGCTTGACATCATCAATTATAATTGAAGAGGTTAGGGATCACATAGACATGCGTCCAAATGATATAAAAAAGAGGTTGGAAAGAGATTATGGTGTGAAGTTGACATACAAGCAAGCATATAGGGCCAAGGAAAAAGAGTTGGAGGACATACATGGCAGACCTGATCAAACTTACATGCTTATTCCATAGATATGTGACCGGTTGAAGGAAACTGATGACAAAATAGTGGCAAAATGGGTGGCTGCAAGGAACAACAGATTTGAGCGTGTATTCATAGCCTATGGGTGTTGTATAGAGGGTTTTATTGCTGGCGCTAGACATGTACTGTATATTGATGGAAGTCATTTAAGTGGACAGTATAAGGGGACACAATTTTTAGTGTCGGCTTATGATGCGAACAACGAATTATTACCTTTTGCCATTGCGATTGTGAAGGGAGAGACACTTGAGGATTGGACATAGTTCTTACATATGATTAAGGAGATAGTTGGGTCAATGTAATTAACAATCATTTCAGACCTACACAATGCAATTATAGGCGCTGTGCAAGCAATATTCGGAGGTGAGCAACATACGTACTGTTACAGACATGTTAAGGAGAATTTCAGTACACAAATGATCAAGTTAAATAGAGGAAAAAGGAAGACAAGTGGCAACACAAGAGAGGATGGACTGCATTTCCTAGATGCCACTACATATGCAAGGCTTGACACAGAGTTTGATCAAGCAATAGATAACATGAGACACTTCAATTCCCAATTATTTGAATGGCTTGTCAATCATGGTGATATTCACAAGTGGGCCTTAAGCAAGTTTCCTTTTAAACGATGGGACAACATCACAACAAACCTTGCAGAGTCATTTAATGCGTGGATGCTGAAGGAGAGAAGATATAATGTTGTCCAACTTACACATGAGCATCATGAAAAAGTAACCAAGAAGATGTATCAGCAAGCATGGCAATGAGCAAATGGAAGAATGGTATAGGCCCAAATACAAATGCAACATTGATGGAAAATGTGGCTAGATCTGTACAGATGTTAAGTGTTCCTTACGGTAGGGGTAGGGTGTGTGTCCCTACAGCAAAAGGAGCCATTAATGTTGACCTTGAAAAAGGTGAATATAGCTGTGTAGCTTGGCAAATGTTAGGCATCCCATGCCCACATTCATGCACAGCTATCAAGGCATTGAATTGCAATGTGTATGATTTTGTTGAAGAATGCTACAAGATTACGTCCCAACAAAAGATTTATGGTAGGACGATGACTCCAGTGATGACAATCGACATGCCAAATCCTAATAACTATCGGCTGCAAGATATAGCAAGTCAAGTGTTTTTGGCACCACCTTTGACTAGTCGACCGCCTGGAAGGCCTAGGATAAATAGGCAAGAGTCGCAGTTTCAAAACAAGAAGGTGTACCATTGTAGTACATGCCAGCAAGTTGGCCATACAAGAAGAACATGCAAGAATCCAAGCCCAACTTAAGGTTTGATGTCAATACCAACAGGGGTAATTTTTTTTTATAGGAATGGAATGACTCTTGAACCCTTTTTAATTTTTTTGGGAGAAGGGTTGATAAGTAGGCTATCTTTTTTGTTAATGATGTTAAATGGGTAGGAGATGTTCTGTAATCTGAATGACAAGAAAACATTAGGCGGTGAGTTAATCCTAATGTTAACTTGTCATTTGGATATCAGTTATGTAGCTTTTGTTATGGGCCTACTGGTTTTTAGTAAATATTATCACTTCAGTGGTCAATTCCTTTACAGATATAGTAAAGTCTGAATGTTAATGTAAAAATCGTATGATGGGTAGGCTATCCTTTTTGTAAATGATATTCACTGGGTAGGATATGTTTTGTAATGTGAATGACAAGGAAACATTAGGTGGTGGGTTAATCTTACTGTCAACTTGTCATTTGAATATAAGTTATGTAGCTTCTGTGATGAGCCTACTGGTTTTTGGTAAATATTGTCACTTCAGTGGTCAATTCCATTACACATGTAGTAAAGTCTGAATGTTAATGTAGACATCCTATGATGCTCTTCAGGTGTACTTCTATGCTATTTTGTCTACACAAATGACCTTTTGTTTAATGCCCTCGAGGGAGATGGTGGAAGTTGCCAATGGGTATGACTGGAGTGGTTAATGTCATTAACGGTGTTGTTATTCACATTACCAATGTTGTTATTATCATTTATGGGCTAGTGAAACTCCCTGAAAATATGTGTTACTTGACTTTGAAATAAAGGAAGTGGAAGTGGAAAAAGCAGAGTGGTAAATATCATCACTAAAGTTGCATTTAAGATTTCCAATATTATCATTACGGGGGTACTGAAATTTCGTGAACAATTTGATGCGTGGGTTTGAATCAAAGGAACCGGAAATGGGAAAAGCAGAGTGATAAATCGCATTAGTGAAGTTGCAATTTAGACTTCAAATGTTGTCATTATGATTACGGGCGTAGTGATATTCCCTAAACAATTTGATGCGTAGGTTTGAATTAAAAGAACCGGAAATGGGAAAAGCAGACTGGTAAATGTCATTACTGAAGTTGCAATTAACATTTTCAATGTTGTCATTATCATTACGGAGGAAGTGAAATTTCCTAAACAATTTGATGCGTGGGTTTGAATTAAAGGAACCGGAAATGGGAAAAGCAGAATGGTAAACATCTTTACTGAAGATGCAATTAACATTTTCAATGTTGTCATTATCATTACGGGGGTAGTGAAATTTCCTAAACAATTTGATGCGTGGGTTTGAATTAAAGGAACCGAAAATGGGAAAAGCAGACTAGTAAATATCTTTACTGAAGTTGCAATTAACATTTTCAATATTGTCATTATCATTACGGGGGTAGTGAAATTTCCTGAACAATTTGATGCATGGGTTTGAATTAAGGGAACCAAAAATGGGAAAAGCAGACTGGTAAATATCGTTACTGAAGTTGCAATTAACATTTTCAATGTTGTTATTATCATTACGGAGGTAGTGAAATTTTCTGAACAATTTGATGCGTGGGCTTGAATTAAAGGAACCGAAAATGGGAAAAGCAGACTAGTAAATATCTTTACTGAAGTTGCAATTAACATTTTCAATGTTGTCATTATCATTACGGGGGTAGTGAAATTTCCTAAACAATTTGATGTGTGGGTTTGAATTAAAGGAATCGGAAATGGGAAAAGCAGACTGATAAATATCTTTACTTAAGTTGCAATTAACATTTTCAATGTTGTCATTATCATTACGGGGTAGTGAAATTTCCTGAACAATTTGATGTGTGGATTTGAATTAAAGGAACCAGAAATGGGAAAAGCATACTGGTAAATATCATTACTGAAGTTGCAATTAACATTTTCAATGTTGTCATTATCATTACGAGGGTAGTGAAATTTCCTGAACAATTTGATGCATGGGTTTGAATTAAAGGAACCGGAAATGGGAAAAAAAGACTAGTAAATATCATTATTGAAGTTGCAACTAACATTTACAATTTCATACATGGGTTTAGAACATGGGGATGCAAATGGGGAAACCATAGTGGTAAATCTCATTACTATAGTTGCAATTTCCCTTAACAATGTTGTGATTTTCATTACCTAAGTAATGAAATTCTATGACAAAATTTATACGTGGGTATGAAAATGCAGATACAAAAAGCAATAGCGAGGTGGTAACAATCATTACAAAAGTTACAATTTTCATTACGAATGTTGTGATTATCATTATCGGGGTAGTGGATTTCCGTTAAAAAAGTGTTACTTGGGTATGAACATGCAGAGTTGAAAAAGGCAATAGGAAGATTGTAACTATCATTAAACAGGTTGCAATTATCAATACGAACGTTGTCATTATCATTACTAGGGTAGCGAAAATGGATTCAAAAAACGTGATTTGGGCTTGAAAGACTTTAGATGCAAATGGCCACAGCGATATGGTAACTATCATTACAAAGGTTGCAATTCTCAATCCGAAAGTTGTTAATCCTATTACTTGTGTAGTGAACCTGAGTCCAAGTGGATGTAATTTGGGGCACAAATAATCAACTTGTGATTATCATCACAGAAGTCACATGGCATGTTGTAAATATCATAACTTTTTTACTCAGATTTTCCCAAAAAGGATTGCAATTAGGCCAACAACTGGCAGCCACTTAGTACCTCCAACCATAAGTCAAATATTAAGACTTCAAACTAACACTGCTTTCACAAGTACTATATGCCTAATCTATATAATGTCTCTTGCTATCACAGATGCTGTCTTTTGGTCAGTGTGGTGGCTTGGGTTGATGAAAGCAAGCTTAATGCTTCATCATGTCTTGAATTAAGCTCATGATTCACTAGCCACCACATGAGGTTTCGTCGGAATTCAACCACTTGTTCATCCGTATAGTCAAGTATCTCACGGGCTTCCATTTACTCAACCATATTAATACATGAACGCCGCAATCTCGCCTGCACATAAAAACATCCCAACGATGTAAAAGAATGAAAATAACACATTGGGCTGCTTTGAGACATAATAATATCAACATAAACCACTCACAGATTGTTTTGTTGCGGAAGAGGAGCCCAAATGATATCACTCATTTTCTTCTTCCCTGTGGCATTAGGCTTAACTATCTCAATAATGTCATAAAATCTATTCCTCTACACAATATCATTATGCAATTGTAAATAAAAGGTAAATGAAATGTCAATTATAGAAGATGAGTTGCATTATCCTTACACATTCAGTGACCACAGTCGTCATGTCATCAATAATTACACCCTTCTTCTTGCTCTTCTTCTTACCCTCTAAATTTGGCTTCATTGAGTCCAGCACATAGAAATTCATTGTGCTAGGCTCAAGCACAACACAGAACCAGTGAGCGCCAACAAGTGTAGGTCCAAAGATCAAATCACATTCTCCTATGTTGTAGCCTACATTTTCAGGTAAAAATTACTTCTTCCGTTTTGTAGCATCCCACAACTTTGGGTTAGCTGCTATTATTGCCTAAAACATGAACATTTCAGTCATTTATCAACATCAATCCATAAAAAACTAACATCTTAGCAAGCTTACCATAAAGTCAGCATAAAAAATGTGCCGCTTCACCTACCCTTCCTTCTCCATATCAGCCATTAGAGTCTTGCACACAGTTGACATTAGCTGTACGCAAAGAGATGATTGTTTTGATGAACCCAAAACACAGCATCTACTAAACAATTAAATGAACTCATCACAAATATTCTACTTATCTGGTTACCTATTTTCTCAATTCCACCAAGTGTCCTTAGCTGATCCCGAGTGATATCTTCATCAGAGATCTTCACCAAAAGCCTAAAAATATGTTGTCAATATCATTATGCATGTAGTCAATTAGCACAAAACTATAATGAATATGATTACATGGGTAGTGGATATGTACATACATGTCACCCTCCTTGCTTGAACACATACGGGAAACTATGTCATAAAACTTGCTTGAACACATACGGGAAACTATGTCATAAAACCGGTCCTTGTCATCCATGGGCCTCTTTTGCCTCTTAATTGGATTTATCAAAATCCATGGAGAATTGATAGCGGATTTCATCTCCCTTTGCGACCTCCGGAGTTGACATTCCTTGTCCATGGGGGAAAAGGGCAGGGGAGACTCCATAATTTCTTTGTCTTCACCTTCTACTGCAACACCGATCTCATCACCCCTATCTGAGCCAGTTGCATCATCGTCTCCCTGATCATCTCCCTCGTGGAACTCATCTCTATCATCACCTTCGTGATCAGACTCATGTCCATCATGATCATGGGGATCCTCATCGCCAAATGCATCATCATCTCCCTTATCATCATCTGGGACGTCAATAGGGTCCTTATCATCTGTGGTCATTATTTTCCTCTATCGTTATCTACACCTTATCCAGCTCATCTTCTATTTCACTTATAAGCCTCCTAGTGCTTAATTCGATCTGAGCCATCAATCGTCCGTGCAACTTCTGTAACTCCTGCAACAAACAATTTAAAATGAGTAAACACTTTTTTCATGAGATTATTTGCTAATGAGAATGAAAATTAGTAACGAAAGCACATACCAGGTGTAAATGAGCCACACTTCTGTGTTTTCCCTCATCCTTCCCATTTCTATCCATACTTCCCTTGCCCTTATACAGTAAACCCCTCTTGCTTTCCCTCTCCTTCTTTTCCAGCTTCCTTATCCTCTCATCAGTCCAGAATTGAATAGCATTTAGGGACCCTCTCTCAACAGTTTTGGATAGTGGGAAGTGCTCAACAAAATATAACTACAACAGTAAATCATTAACTTCCCAATTCCACAAATAAAGAAAAAAATAACTTAGAAGCATAAGTCAGAAATACATACTAATAGGAGGTAGATGCATCCTCCCACATTGCAGCTTCCTTCATCTTCATCTTCGTCTTTCTTTGCTTTTGTGTACACTTTCACATAATCTCCCATCTCTTTCCACAAGTGCTTCACAATGTACGTGGCCCAATCAAATTGGTGAAATCCCTTCATGGTACAACACATGACTCTTAATAGCTTGTCACTCACAGTTGTTTGTGAAGTAGGAGTTAAAAAACTTCCAAGTGTGTATAGCATAAACAAGAACTCAAACTCATCTTTCTTTTGCCCAAATTTAATGTCATTGAGTATCTTCGTATAAGGGACTTTACCAAATTCCTCCTTCAACCTCTGGTATGTCTCATCATCATCACATACGTCTATTTTTACCTTCTCCCCTATGTGGGGTATACCCAACAAGTTTGCAACATCATTTGCTTCTATTTCCTTTATTATCCCTCTTATTAGAAATTGATGGGTAGGCGGATCATATGCTCGGAGCACACATACTATGAGGTCACGATGGAGTCTCTCACATTCAATGTCAAGTAAATGGCCAAAGCCTAAATTTTGTACCCTCACTTTCAAACCTTCATCATCTTTTATGAAGTCCACTAATGACTTAAATTGCCGAACCAAGCAACGAGTGCTAAAAACCACTTTTTTCTTTCTCTTCTTCTTCATCCCTTCCTTTCTTGATTGCTTCACCTTATCACTGTATTTCTTCTGCTCCTCTGGTGTCAACTGCTTCCATGCCTTTGATGCCTTTTTCACTTGTTCGGACATATTCTTAAACTTCTCCCCACCCTTAAGAAATTCTCGTCTAAACAACATGTAGCCATTCTTCACTTCTTCACTTGGCCCTCCTTCTACAACAAGCATAAATAACTAAATCTGGTCAATTGAACAGCTCAACTTTCTTCGCATTTCAAAAAAGTTGTCATTACCATTTCCAGTGTAGTCATTCACATTATAGGTGTTGTTATTTAGCCACAAAATGAACCTCGACTATTTACTACTAAGATAACTAAATTTGCTGATCATGTAATGAATGTTATTGCTTCTTTCTCACTTCACAGAACAGAGCAGAAAATAGAGACTAACAACATAATACACTTTAAGAACAAACTAAAAACAATCTAATCTTACCAAACCAATATAACTCAACCACTTAATTCCTATTACAACTGCATATTATCGTTTGTCGCAGTCATAGTTACTTCGCCAACCTCCTCCATGACAGCAATGCGATTGATGCTTCTCAGCACTTCAGCGACCTCTAGCTCTTCAATCCTCAAACTAGCAAATTAATCTCTGCCTCTTCAATCCTCAGACCAACAGATTAAAAAATAAATGAATATGCATCAAAAGTGATTCTTTCTCGATGAAATGTTACAAATTTGCATCTTCAAGTAACTTATATTATGGAAATTACTACTACATAGTGCCACAGATGACCAAGTAAATAATAGCAATACATAAGAAGGCCACAAAGGTTATTCTCACTTGGTACATACTGAAATGAATATGCATGTTCATCCCCAGGTAAATTGCACCGCTAAATGACTGAGGTTATGCCCATTAGGTAGCTATATCCTCAAAACAGAGTTCTACCCACGAAGAGTCACCCCTTTCAATTTATTTTACAATGTTAAATTTGCATAACCAATATGGGGATATAGTTGAACTCATTTTAGTCCCATACACAATGCTAAAAATGTGCAATGTCCATTACACGAACAGACCAAACAAGGGGGCGGAAACAGGAAGCATCCACTAGCTCATGTGTGACAATGGTCTCAATTTATGGGCTTCTAAAAAGTAGTGTAACAATCATAAACACACACGTATATTATGCCTTCCAACATTACAGCAACACAACAATCAGACAACAACAATCAGAGAGATATCTCGTCAAACATGGACCGAGTTATATGAATTAGAGCAAGCAAACAACTTCTATAATTCCGTCACACACAGAAGCACCGAGTTTTAATCTAATCTACCTTTACATTCCATTTTAAGCCTTTACCATTGCTTCCCCCACTTTACAACCAACATTCACCGTTTTCCCCAAATCAAAACACTCCAATCAGACAAGCACAAGATGGAGAGATTTAGGTGGCTTAACGGGTCGGAACGAATATCGACTTCTTCCTCAACCGGTGACAACCTTACAGGTGCTCTCCCTCAGAATCTCTCTCTCTAGCCACCCCCTCTCCCTTATGAAGATTAAAGCTTGTCACTGGTTTATTGCTTCTCACTGCGACCCACGGAAAAGACAAAGAAGCCGGACGCTATTCACATTCCTCGTTCACAGTTCCTCAACCATGGCAATGTGAGACTTGCGAGAACCATATGCAGTTTTGCCGAGTGCAATGTGAGAGTTCAGAGAACCCTATGGTCTATGCAGTTTCGCTGAGTGGAGAACAGCCAACCAAACTCCTATTTCGTTGCACTTCAATCTTTTTGGCGAATTATCCAAATTCCATATTGATACCCTATACCCATTTTGTCATTTCAGTAATTTACATGCCCATTTTATCATTTCAGAATTCAACAGTCATTTTCTTGTCATTTTCCCTTAAAAAATTACTAAATTAATTAATTATAACATATATTATATAATCTTTTTAAAATACTTATATGTATCATTAGATTATATATTAATTTATAAGTAAGGGAAAAATTAGTTTTAAAAAGCCAATAAATATAAAATACTTTAGAGTGATAAAATAAATTTCTTCATCTCTCCAAATTAATTAACTAAGTCTTATATTAAAAACAAAAAATAATATAAAGAAGACAATAGTTTCTGAGGTTGCCAAAAAAAAAAAAAAACAAAACATACATTTTGGCTCAAATACAAATGTTGCACTGTTCACCAGTATGGTGTGTAAAAAGCCAATCTCTCACTCAAGGAATGAAATGTTCGTTTTCTTAATTTTTTTTCCTGGCAAATAAACATATACTTCTCTAATCCTATTTATAGGACAGGAAGAAAAGATATTTTTTAATCATATTTATAAATACTAAGAAATTTTTTTTGTATAAATATACAATTGTTCATTTTTTAATTTGTTTTAGCAATAAAAATATACTCCTCTAATTCTATTTATAAGACAGAAAGAGAAGACATTTTTTAATCTTATTTATAAATACTGAGAGATTTTTTTTTGTATAAATATACAATTGCTCATTTTTTTAATTTGTTTTGGCAATAAACATATACTCCTCTAATCCTATTTATAAGACAGAAAGAGAAGACATTTTTTAATCTTATTTATAAATACTGAGAGATTTTTTTTTTGTATAAATATACAATTGCTCATTTTTTTAATTTGTTTTGGCAATAAACATATACTCCTCTAATCCTATTTATAGGACAGAAAGAAAAGACATTTTTTAGTTTTATTTATAAATATTGAGAAAAACTTTTTGTATAGATATACAATTATTTATTTTCTTAATTTGTTTTAGCAATAAACATATACTTCTCTAGTTTTATTTGTAAAGCAAAAAGAAAAGATATTTTTAAATCTTATTTATGAATGCGAGGAGAAATTTTTTATAAAAATATACAATTTTACCTTTTAATTGTTATTGTGTTAACTTTATTTACACAAAATATAATATATATTAAACAAGACTAAAATTAAAAAATTGTTAAATTTTAAATCAGAATTAATAAATTTAAATTTTTTTTAATATGTATAAAACATGTTAGAAGTACTATCACTAAAAATAAAACATGTTACCAGTAATTTATAAATAAGACCAGAAAAATAATTCTCAATATCAAATCCATATGTTGAAAAGTATTGTTTAATTAAGAATGATCAGTTCATACTTAATTTTATATTGGTAATACTAATACTACCCCCAATTCTAATTATAAAACCTTACTTGTTTTTACAATTAGTAGCGGAGGTACTAATACATTAATTCTCTCTCCCTATCTCTCTTTTATTTTTTATTTTTTATTTTTTTTGGTTGCAGAATATGTCAAATAACCACCACCATGGCGGGTGAATGAAGCTGCACACATTAAGGCCGAGCACTGGACCCTTTGTTTATACATGACTTTGGAATTTATGTACAACACCATTGGATATGTACACACACACATATGTATATGTTCATTTGGTCAATTTATGTAACCAATACCTACTTACGGATTAAAAGCAAACTTAAATTCTCATGAAATAATGGGAAAAAAAGCTCCTGAATTGGTTCAATTTCACCCGCAAGAATGATGATCTCAAGAGTATCTGGTTCTGCTCTATAGTGCCTCATCATCTTTTTTTTTTTTTTTTCCTGTTCTCATTTAAATAAAGACAATCTGCAACACACAAAATAAAATCAAGTTAAACTTTTAATAATATATGCCACAGATCCACATCTGATCCTTAATTTCACACACACACACACACACTAATAAATTTAGTCTCACATTAAGTGTATGCAAGAATACATATTCTAAATAAACCTTGCAAAGACAAGCTAAAGTTCACTGTTTGACTTCCTCTTTTTTTTTTTTCAAGAACAAGTATTACCGGTTTGAGATTACAAGTCAGATCAAACCCGTAATTACTTCTCACTTTTAGGAAATTTTCATGACACTAAGCTATAAGGCTGTTGGCTTTGTGACTCAATGTTGAGTGTTAAAACGAGACCCTTATTAACACATGCAATCCCCAATATTTGACAATTCAGAACTCTGACAAGGATATATTCACGTATTATCATATGATTTCAATGCTCCTCCAAACTGTTAAAGATCTGGCTGCTGAAATTTACTTTTTGTTTTGAGATCCTCAGTATTATGTTTCTATATAAAACCAACCCATCATGTAATCACAAGTCTATTCACTATACCAGCAAAATCATGATGATAGTTCAGAAAGCGCAAGAATAGACAGTTAAGTCAGTTATACTCACCCCAATCTGAGAGAAGTGTCTGAACTATCATCATCATGCGGAGGATCAAATATGCTGCCAATGTTGGCTGACTCAGATGACTGGCCTCCTTGTTCTTGTGAAGGATTCCTCACCTAAACACAGACATTTTCCATCTTTTAAGACTCTCTTTCAAAACAAGTGATTTGAGAACTAGATTGGACCAGCTGGTTCAACCAGTGAAGTGGACCTTTGATTTAAAATGCTTTCAAAAGCTTCCACATAATAGTCAGTCAAATTTGGTCAACCAAAAAAAAAACGGATTTTCTTATGTATACAATTTAATAATGACCCATTCAACTAAGGATCATCTATTAACAGGGCAATAAAATTTAAATCAATGTCTTAACTAGTTCGATGCTGTAAACATTAGAAACACAGAAATTTAACGGTTTACAATGAAAAAACACTTCAAAATTCCGGTCACCTGTTTTAATAGCTGATTCTCTTCCACCAATTGGATTCTCTGCACGGATAAAACAAGTAGCATTTTCAGACAAGTGAGGGAACCTAAAAGCCAGACATGTAGTTTTAATACTTACGGATTAAATATGAAGATACAAACACAGCCAAGGAATACTCAATTCAATCCATAGATGTCTTAGACTTGCTATTCTTTAGTCCACAGGGCATATTTTAATAAAAAAATTTTTCGTTGTATCATATTAAATAGAAGAATCATGTAGATTGTTTTTCCAAACATTATATGTTAATGATTCAAATTCTCCATGTATGAATGGATTAAGGAGGATGGGAAAGGGAAAGAAAGTTTGACGATGATAATTCTTTTTTTTCCTCTTCAAGCTTCAAGTTATAACTGAACAAAAATATATAAGATTTCAACAATTAAGTTTGGAATGTGCTTGACCTTTCTTTTGAGCGCATCGATCTCTTTCAACATTATGTCATCCTGCAAATCACAAAAAGAACCATCTATGCAGATTAGTTATAATAATTTCTGGATATCAGCAAAGTGGCCCCAATAAAACAATCGCTAAAGCTATCCTTTATAGTGTGTTTGGAAGGAGTAGTTTAAGCGAGAAAATTTGTTTGAAGGTATTTGAGCAAGAGCTTTGGAAAATCTCTTCTTTATGTTAGCAGAAAATGGATTTTTAAATTATTGGAGCAATGTATTGAAGTAATTTTGTTTCAAAATTGGGAGGGGGGAAAAAAAAAAAGTAGCAGCAGAATTCTCCCACAATAGCCAATGTTTCAATACATTCTTCTTTCTCAAATTTTTGAGGGACACTCTCATGAGAATGGACGCTCTGAAGCTAGTGAAATTGAACATATACCATATAGATTAGTTTCCGTTCAGCTTAGTCAATTTCACAAATTTTCAACATAGCTAGGTGTGGGTAATAGAAATCCAGAATAAATACTTTTAAATGCAAAAAGTTTGGAAATGAAGCTTTATCCAAACTAGAATTTCCAAAAATAATAAACCCCACATTTCAAAATCAATGAGAGTTCGATCCCTCAATTGTTATATCAAGAAAATGAATGCAAAAACCAACAAATAGCTTCCTAATTACTTTTCAAACTGAAAAATAGGTCCAGGAAGATAGGTTCTTCCATAATAGACTTTTATTGTTATTGATAAGTATATATGTCATCTCAAAACTCATCTATAATTGACAAGATAAGCTTCTCATGGTCCCAACATATAACAATGTTGGGAGTTGACGAACTTATCTTTATGTTTTGAAAGTTTGAAAGAGTGTCTGCAAAATGATCCAAAATTCATGGAGATTCTTCCTTCCTTCTTCCACGGGTACATATACAAATAAAGATGCAACATAGAAGTGGATAAGACAATTCGAACCTTTGCTCTGACTACACGTTTCAAACCTTTATCTAATTGCTCTTCAAGCTTCTGTAATTCATTTATGTTCAATCCTTCAAGCTCTTCTCCCTTCAACTGCCTTTCAATTATAAGACATAGTGATCGCTCAGTAATACAACATTGTAGGTATATGCATAGAGTAGGCACAACATAAAAACTTCACTGTATAAATATGTAATAGCACATAAATATATATACATACATACTTCAGTTCCTGAACCTTATTGGCTTCTTCCTTGCTGAGCTTGCTGAAAGTGTCCCTGTCATACTATGCATAACATTTATGATTCATTACTCTTGAATTTCAGGGAAAGCAAAAGTGAAATATGTATACAAATATATATATATATCAATATACATAATCTTCTCTCTCTCACTAAAATTTCCCTACGTTTTTATTTATTCTGCATTCTATGAGGTAGAGACTAATTTCATTTCAGACTATATGTGAAGGCACGTATATAAGGAGGAGAAATTCTCAGGTGCCGTATTGTTGAAATCATATCTTATATATTTAACCCTATGCATTTGAATAGTCTGAAGTGAGTTGCGCTATCTGTGCTTTATGAAAATTGGAGGGAAGCTCAGCCTTAATTGCTGCTTAACAACCGGAGTTAAGCTTAATTTTAACTCATAGTTGTACAGAATCATGGTTAAACCATTTGTTCGAGATGATTCGTTGGGGTTTGAGAAATCACAGTTAAGCTCTTGCTGCAGTTAAATCTTTAAAAAGTTGGAGCCAGGGCACTTTTTTGTAATGAGAGAAAATAATAAAATGATTAAACAAGCATTTTCATCTTAATAATAGCTAAGTCAACCGCATTAGCAGCTTAATTAATTTCCAAATATATAATCAATAATATTGCTACCGCATAAGCAACAGGAACTAGTCAGGTTTTATTATGGGCCAATTTGTTTAACATTAAAGAAAAAAGTGATTTTAGTTAAGTTTAACACTTGAATTGTTGGGAGAAGATTACATGAAGATTTTGTTGGGGGGGGGGGAATATTTTTAGCTTCTTTTTTTTTTTTTTTGGGGATAAGCTACTCCAAATAGCTTATCAAAATGAGCTTTTTCCAACACATCCGTCATATGTAATTAGCTTAGCCAACAACTCCCTCATGTTGAGGCCAAGTAAGATCAATTTTTTTAGCAAAAGTGCAAACCTTTGCTTTGACAACACGGCTCAACCCACTTTTTATTTGTTCTTCAAGCTTATCTGATTCCTTTGTGTTCAATCCTTCAAGCTCTTCTCCCTTCAACTGCCTTTCAATATAATTATAAGGTATAGTCATCCCCTTACTAATGCAATATAAGTCTCTGCATAGAGGAGGCCATAATAAAAGCTTCACAGTGTACATGCGCGCGTGCACGTGCGCGCACACATATTTGTATTACGTACCTCAATTCCTGAGGCTTATTAGCTTCTTAAATTCCCCATGAGATTTCTATTAGTTCATTGTTACTGAATTTCTGGTCAAGCATAGTGAAAAACGTAACTTTTATTATATATACATAAAATTTTATTACCATTATTATTCACATTGTCGGCGAACTTGAATCATTTTTTTTTTATTTATTCATAGTTCTCATTTGATATCACCTCATTTGGATCCTGTTTTAGCTTTGGCCTATGCTAGGTGGAGGTGAGCTATAAGCTATGAATCCAAATGTTTCATCATTTCTAAACAAAACTATTATATAACCGTGGAAAAGGGGAAAATCTATGTGATTAAACAAATAATCAAGTTGAAGACGGATAAGGGATAAAGTTTTTGAAATCAAACGAAACGGAACAAATGTACTATGGCAAGGACAATTCAACAAAACCAAGCTAAATATGCATATATAATATAAAAGAGCTTATAAGTTGTACTATTCAGGAGATATGGAATAAGTGTCGCATAATTCAGGCTAATTTATATTTAAAGGAGGAGGAAAACGGAGCAAAAGGATTGCGAAGCATATATTTAGACGAAGTCAGTTTCAGGAAAAAAAGAATACGCATAATGATCTTACCAAAACAGATGAATGATATAATCTCCCAATTTGTGAGTACTGATCATATCTTTCGATAACCTGCGGCACACTATGATAAGGAAAAAGACAGATGGTTCAAAATTTATTCTGCAAACTACAAACTGTCCGCATTATGGGACCAAAAAGAGAAGGGGTATTAGAGAACTTGAACCCCCAAGTATAAAATGATATACAATCCCCAATCCTTAATATAAGATCTACTTAATTAATTTGGATAGATTAAGGAAAATAATTAAATTAGTTATTTGTCAAAACTATGTGTTGATTTTCTCAAATATCTTCTTAAATGATTTGGATTGAAACTATCCATTAATGCAAACTTCCTTAGCACATGCACAACTAATAGGGTTAGTTTGGATAAATATGAGGGGGAATGGATTGGGGTCTTCTATTTATAACCATTTCAATTTCCCTACTAGCTCTTATATTAAAGACCAGAGATAATAATATTATATGAGCCCCTAAAATCATTCTTTATTCACGAATTTCTGGTATAAACACAAAATCATTCTTTAATCTCTGAAGTACTACTAGGCACTTTGACACAACTTTGTGTGACTAAAATCATCAAATGAGTTGGTAACCGGGGGGGGGGGGAATCAAATGACAAGTAAACAAAAAGGTTGCACGTTAAAAGATTATAAGTGCAATCAAATGCGACTGACTCTAATTTTCATTCTATGATTCATTAATTGTGATGTCAAAATTACTCGATGACAACTACAAGTGGTAGCCTGATTATTCTCTCTTGCCAATTAATTCCATGACTTTAACTGCGACACTTTTTACTTCTTTTAATATCTTTGATACTTTTTTTTTTTTTACACTGACAGGGGACAATTACGGCCACTCCTCAAACCAGTCATGGAAAGAATTGGTGTAAATAGCTTGCATTAATCGCGTCGTTATGATGAAATGGTGGAAATATCCTTGTGTGTTTTCATGTCTTAATGAAAAGTTAAAAGAAAAATGACGCAGACACTACTCTATATGAGGATTAATTATTAAACTACAGGTGATCCATAGAGAAGGATGTGTAAAGAAGCCGGATAGAGAAGATAATGTGGAGGAATAAAATTTTGAAATACAACAAATATATTGACTTTTTTTTATTTATTAAAACACCTCCTAATAACAAATGCGCAAATTCACTTAGGTTTTGTGGAAAGTTCGTTTCTAACTCACAGAGGCAAAGCACTTAAAATAACTCGTTCATGATTATAAATGGATTTACGATGATGAATAAAACTCTAAAAGGGATAACCATAAAGAGTTTCATCGCTCTGAGTTTCCAGTGTTTCCAATCAAATTAAACATGGCAATTGTCAAACTTTTGTTATGCAGGAATGAAGAGTATCAAATTTGGTTAGTTTGTTGAATCTGACCATTGCTCTTAGACAAGAAAATTACTATAACTCCTATGTTATAGTTCAATGGTGTGTTTTTTATATTATCAATATAAGTTTGGAGTGATCTCCCATATCTCATAAGTAGTTTCAGAATTTTGCTTCATTTCTTAAATATTTTGAACTTCACTCACTCTTTTTCCTTTTTGTTTTTTCCTGCACTTCCTATGCTACTAATATAAACCTCTTCTAAACTTTACTAAACGTATACATTTAATAAATCATAGTATGATAATATATATTTTATTTTACAATAATAATCAACAAATTCAATCCTACTCAACAGCAAGAAGATTGAACACAAAAAGAAGTGGTCATGAGTTTGAACCTTGCAAAAGACACATTTAAGATGAAAATATTTGGACAGTCACGCCGCATGAGAGTGGTGATATGGCCATAACGTGGCATCAGTGAAGCCATTTTTCTCTAGCATCACTTTCAGTAGCCACTTTTCAGCGGTGACTTTTTTTGTCGCCACTGAAACTTTTCAACCATGATTGCTATAGGTGGTGACTTTTTGTCGCCGCTAAAAGTCAATTTTTTTGTACCTAGTAAGCAAAAATTTTGATAGCCAGGATAGATTTCATCCTTAGCAAGTTTTAGTAGTTTTGCATGTGTGGACGCATGCGAAATGCCTATAATACACATGCAAATATATAAATTTGAACTTCACACATATGCTGATGTGATGTGATGTATCTAAGGGTCCTCTAGAGGATTGAAAGAGAATACAAATTGAAACACTAATCTCGCAAAGCAAAGAAAGAGGAAAAGCTTAATGCGTTGTGTTGCACTGCCATTACAGAAAATAGTCTTTTGCGTAACTGATGTAAAGCCTCTAAATGAACAACAAGAAAATGCGTTTTCTTCTGAAAACTAAACATGTTCTCAAATCAGATATTTTACCCTAAGCACCATTTTTTTCACTCAAGCAAGCTAAATGAACTAATCCTTTCCTTTGCATAAGTGGTCAAAAGGTCTCATTCAAAATAAAACATCTCGTTGTCTAGAGGCGTATTTGAGGAGAATAATCTATAATAAGGCCATAAATATATATATATATATATCCATATTGGAAATGAAATGAACTATAACATGTCATCATGTTGGTATTTTCTTTGCAGTTACATATCAAAACAATAAGTGATAAGTTTTTAAAGGCATTTTTCTTTGTTACTATGCAAAAAATAAGATGTACATTTATAAAGGGGGAAACATTCAAGAATCATAAACAAAGAAGTTGAAGTTTCAGAAAATCAAAAAGCCAAGTACAGCAAGTCAGCCAAGATTATCATTATTATTTTCTCAGAAAAGTGTTTGATAGAAACAGTGACATTCTCTAAGCTAGCACGTTCGTGGTCATTCTCGTGTACGTTTGCCTAGATCAATGAGCTTAAAATAAAATTAAAATAATAAGCACAAGTACATGATTACGAATCTTGCATGTAGGTGCGAAAATTAAACAATAATTACCGGGTAAAAGCATTCAACCATCGACGAGTTGCAGATAGATTGAAAATACTTGTGAGATATATATATATATATATATATATATATATATAAAGATGAAAGGGAAAATCAAAACGAAGAGAGAAAGAGAGAGACCTTGAGCTAGCATATTCGAAGAGCTTCCCAGTGGAAGAAAAGACTATGAGAGCAATCTCAGCATCACAGAGAGTTGAGAGTTCTCGAGCCTTCTTGAATAACCCTCTCCTTCTCTTTGAAAATGTCACTTGCCTCGCAGTTATGTTATCGATCTTCTTTATTTCTATCTTCTGTCTTGTCATTTCCTTATGAAGCAAAAATAGACCCAAAAATCAGGGACGAAAATAAGGAAAACAATTCATTAATAATCAACAAATATGATAGATTCAGGCTGAAAATAAAAATTACTGAATCTTTCATAACTGAAAAAACGGAATATTTAGTTCCCGACCAGTTAAACGAAAGGAGGTGGCCCATTATCTCTCAAATCGAAGTAGAAAATCAATCCCAGATCCATTAAGCAACACACAAAAATTGTTCTTGGGTCGACAGAAAGAAGAAAAGAATAAAGGACAAATTAAACCTTGAAGAACAAAGAGGGCTTCCAATCAGAACAAGCAAACGATTGAGGAATCTTACTGTCAAACACCGAAGTGTTGAGAATTAAACAAGAAGAAGAGGAAAACGAAGAAAGGGGAGAGAAAGAGAAAGAGAAGGGGAATATTACAGGAAAAGAAAAAGAGGAAAATAGTTGGTTTGAAGTATTAGTGTCTAAAAGAGGAAACGAAAGATTGCAAGAAAAAGGAAGATGCTCACCAAGAATCTAGAATCAACCCTAGTTGAAGAGAAAGCTTAGCCACAGGTGCGATGAACCCCACCTAGCAATAGTCCATGAGAGAACAAACCCAGAGAGGGGAGAGAGAGAGAGGCGTGTGGCAAGAGGAGGAAATGAACCTTTCAGAGAAATAACGTTAATTACTAGTTATGGAGGGGGGTCACTTGGCTTATTTCGTTTTCTTTCCTTTTGTCGACTTAATGGTGAGTGGGGGCAGGCACGACACAGTACACACCCCCCGCAACACCGTCCAATGAATTGTAGAGAGAGATACAGTGCGCGAGTGCGTTTGTTTATTTATTTATTTTTAACTGTCAGAGATGTGTGAAAATCAGCTTAGGGGAAATGACATTTTGGGACCCAACAAAATGATATTTAGGCCAAAAAAACAATTTTCATGTCCCTATATTTTTTAAAATTTTTAATTTGGTGCCTGTATTGTTTTTTTTAATTAAAATTTTCAATTTTACTCTCAGTATTGTTGGCCTTGAAAGTTCTGACTTTACTGTTGGCCACTGCACATGAGGTAATGATGCTAAAAGAACTGCGTTGAAAATTTTAGGAAAATAATTTTTCCATTATGACTTCAAAATATTTTTGTTGACATGAAGGATAAAACTAGAGGCCGAATTTTCGTATATTGTATAATCCATTTGGAAAAAAAACATGAGATTCTAAATTTTAACTGAATTAAAATTGGCGGGCCAAAAAAAGACATAGGGACTTAATTAAAAGTGAGGGGAAATCATATGGACTTGAGGATTAATTTTTTCTACAAAATAAAAAATACTTTATTAAGATAAAAGTAGAGCCGGTAACATGAGTCAATCTACTGGTTATGAGGGACTTGGATTCTCTCCACTACCCTTTCCATCCTCTTCCCCTCCTCTATCCTCCTCTTCTCTTCACAACCATTGGATCAAAATTCCAATGGTCCAGATTTAACATCTTATAAAAATAATGTCATTACAAAAATAAATAAATAAATTTAAGCTGTTAAAATATGGTCTGAACAGTTCACAATTGTAATAAAAAAAATTGAAAAAAAATTTGTTCTATAATAACAGTCTGTAGTTATGAACTGTTCAAATTAGATTTTAACAGTTTAAATTTATTGATTTATTTTTTATCATAATATTTATTTTTATAAAATGTTATAAAATATTAAATCTGAACTATTTGAGTTTTGATCCAATGGTTGTGAAGAGAAAAGTATGGTAGTGGAGGGAAAAAGGATGGGAATGATAGTAGAGGGAATCCAATTCTGGTTATGAGCTAACCCATGCCCAGTCTTAAAAGAACCAATTTTTGTAGTTTTGGTATTTTAACAACCCAGCCTCCTAGGCTAACCCACAAAGTTTTTTTTTTTAATTTTGTTTGCATTTTGTTTTCTTTTAATAAAATCTATTCAAATTTCTAAATACCTAAAACGAAACATCTAAATAAAATTATCATAAATGAAACATAGAATTTAAAATTCTAAACATCCCAAAATATTAAACATACATAATACATCATCCTAAACGATTAAATATACATCCCAAATTAAAACATAGCAAATCTAAACCAATAATAACACAAACACAATGTCATAAATCACCATCAAGTGCTTAACCATCGGTCACCATTCAATATTGATAGGATTCAAAGTATGATCTAAAAAGGCCTATCAAGTGCTTAACCATCGGTCACCATTCAATATTGATAGGATTCAAAGTATGATCTAAAAAGGTGAAATTATTTGGCTAAGCTTGAAAAGTAAAACCACTTTCTTTTTGCTTAACTAATTCTACCATAAATAAAATTCATAATACAAACTGAAAAATATATTAAATTATGGTAATTTTAAATAATCAGAATGAAATAAAAGACTAAAGGAGTAAACATAATTATATTTGAATGGAAGAGAAAAATAAAATAAAAAATAAAATGGGTTAACTTGCTGTGGGTTCTGTCTTAGCGGTTACGAGCTCAAAAAATCTATTTTAAAATAAACCTAATTCTCATCAATTCAACCCACTATTTTTTGGGAATTGACGGCCCATGAGCTATACTCGTATTACTTGCTCTAGACAAGACCAAATGTTATTTTAACGTTACTTTGCTTTTCACAAATATGCATCACAGTTTGCTATTTTCCATCAGCTTGCCTTTGCAAAATGTTAATTCCCGAAGAAAATGGATGGAGCCTGAAGGATTCAAGTGAATTTTATGCATGAATCACTTAACCATTCAAGTGCATTTCAAAATGCTGGACTTGAAAAAAGCTTCAAGATATTATATACACGTTAACCTTAAAAAATTTCATTATTAATATTATATATATAAATCAAAAAATTATACACACTACACTCGTCTAGGTTTGACATTGCTTAAATAAGACTAAAAATATAATATCAAAATACTATAAATGATTAGTCTTACAATATTAAAGAAGGTAACGTGAGATTCCATAATCTATTATCTATACATTCACTTAAAATCATGTTACAACACATTAATTTATATTGGCTAAACGCTACGCTTCCCACTTCATAGAAGCAACCCTTTTTCCATTTTGCTGCTTCTAGTCTGCAGCATCATAAAAAAATACATATAAAATATTATTCAAATAATAATATGCAGACAAAATTGATATATGATGTTTATGCGTGTATATAAAAAATTTATAAAATGAACCTGAATAATGCTATGTAGAATAAAGAAAGAAGTCGGTTGATGATTTTCCCTTGCTTAAATAATAAATATTGACACACTCATTTTTTTAAGGGAAAATTTCAAAAAAAAATTTTGAATTTTAAAATTTTAAATCAATCTTATTGACTATGCTTTAATAATAATTGATAATATTTGACAAGTAAATAATAACACATTTTTTAGTCGTTTTTTATTTGGAATTTTCAAATTTTAAAATATTTTTTTGAGATTTTTTTTTCAAAAGAGAAACGCAAGACAAATGATCTTAAATTACCTCAAAATTTGTCTGCCCAAGAGTGAAAATTGTACTTGGACTTGGTGTCTACAAAGAGTTCTATATTATCCAACATATTTGATATTGGTAAAGTAGAATATTCATCATCTTTTAAATTTGCTGGGGAGAAATTTTCTTCTTTTGCCTCCCCTGGATCATCATTAGAGCTACACAAAATATTTTCATGAACAATTGAAATCGATACTCAAGCTTTATGATTTAAAAAAGTTATGTGAAACTTGCATGAATAAAAAAACAGAATGTGATAAATGCATAATCCTTCATCTGGAATATTTTATGAAGCAGTGATTCTTTTTCTTTTTTTTTTGAAAAATATATATAAGATATGAGTAAAAATAATTATGAAAATATAGTCGAGAAGAAGAAAGAGAGCATGCACAAATCGTTGGTCCGAGTAAGACATTAAATATATTTCAAATTATTTAAAAAGAGTGTTTTAGTAATTTTAAACTTCTAACAATATGACAAAATAATTATTCTTATTATTCTTGTGGTAGCTGCTATACCTTAAGTTTGTCTCTAGCAACGAACAGAAATCATCCGTGGACATGCTTGTCTCTTCTTCCACGCTTTCTAATTATCTTTATTTTTTCTACAAATTCGTTTTTGAATATTTTCTTTTGGCTCTATTCTTGTTTTAGTTTCTTGTTTCTTTGAATATGATTTTTTGGCTCTTCATCATATTATCTTTGTTGGTTTTCTTCATACTCCTTTTGTCACATCCTGTTAATTTTAACTCTGAAATACAGAATATAAAATAAACTATAGGTCAAGCAGGGTAGTAGATAGATAGACAACACAACTTTTGAATTGAAACCAGATCGAGAACCAGATTGATATTTTCAAAATATCCAGTCAAAATAGAACAGAGTGGGAAAATGTATCCAAAATTTCAAAAAAATTTTAAAATTCATGAAAAATATAATAAGGGTTTAGAATAGTATTTGAGGCTTAGAAAAGGAAAATAGCATAAAAATAATTTATTGTGGATTTTTTTTATAGAATTTTGGCTAAGTAAGAAAAATTGGCCAAATTGAATTATTTAAAATATATAGGGGTCTTAATAATTCATGAAAAATTAGCAAAATTATTTGAGAGGTTATCATTAATTTAAAAATTATCCTTAGCCTCTAGAGATGTAGAAGTTAGCTTTAAATTATTTAAAATAAAATTATATTGATAAAAGGCCGATTTTGAAAAAAAAATTATTTGAAGGAGTTATTAGGCAAAATAAAATCTAAGAAAATTAAAAGAACCTCCCCTCATTAAAAGGAAGCTATTGGTGTAAAGAAATAAATTTTTTTGAGACAATAGATTGAACAAGATCTGAGAAAAATTTAACCAATATTACAAGATTATATAGTGCAAAACCATAAGCTTGGTGGGGTAAAATTTTTCTCCATTTTTCTGGTCAAGATGGCCCCATTTGAGGAGGGAGAGGACCTAAGTGAAATAATACAATTTGTTAAAGGATAGAATTAAAAAAATTAGAATTGTAAATAAAAAATAAAGATTTTTACACATAGGTGCTTATGTGTCCCTTAAGGTGGCATCTTCATTCAATTTGGAAGACACCTAAGGAGAGTATGTGGCGTGATCTTGAGGGAGAAGAGGTAGGATGAAGCCATGCGGGATGTGGTGAAAGTGAACGGTAACTTAGATTACCACATAATAAGGGTTAAGACCAAGCTTATATATACCACTTTTTCTCCTCTTTGGTCATTTTTTTTTGTCATCTTTGGAGCTTGGAGAGGCAGACCATTCAGCCAAGCAAGGAGAAAGAAGAAATAGAAGAAGAATCAGCCAAATCGAGGTGGCTTCAAGTCCTAAATCAAGGTAAAAGCTTAGTTATCCTTCCTAATCCATGATATTCTATAGATTAATGGTTTTAAACATGGTTTTCATAGAGTTTGATGATTGGAAACCTTAAGAAAAGCTGCTCTTTGAATTGCTTCATGATGGGATATGATTGATTCTAAGTTTATATATGAATTAAGGGATAGAAAATAGTTGTTTGATGATGGTTAAACCTTATTATTTGAAATATTTCAACTTGTGTAACCTTATGATACTGTTCGGCCAGAGATGGTTCATCATGCTAGGGTTTGATTTTTGTTATTTTGATGCTTCCTATAAATTTAGAACATGAATTTGTGAAGGGTATGTGGAGAATATATCTTTAGAAGCATTGAAATTAAAAATAGAATTTGAGAACCTAAAACCTACCTCTCGGTCAAGTTGAAAAATCAGGAAAGGAGTTAGATTTTGATCAATCTAAGTTCATACATTCTACATAAAAATTATGTACGAAAAGCATCTGGCAATTATGTTAAGGAAGATGATACTAAAACCCTAAAATAAAGGCTAAAGGATTAGGGTTTTAGAGTTAAATGTTTAATGGGCTAATGTGATTGATTTGAAATGACATTGTTCTTGTTGTTTGATAGGTATTATTGTTGAGCAAGAGAGAGTTTAAGGACAAGAGCAAGAGGTCGTGTGATCTAGAGTAACAAGAGGTAGTATAAAACTTACAATTTGATGTTATCTTTCTTGGTTTGTTACTATGTATAATTCCTTATTTATATGCGATGATGTGGTAGAGCTAGATGAATGAAAATATGCTTAACTCTTTGCATTTTGTGCCTTGGCTATATGCATTGTTGAGCTAATTATTAGAATGGCATATTGCTCCCTTTCCATGGCATGAATGTTGATTGATGTCTTATGTAATCACATGTAACATGCTTTACTTAATTGATATTGTAATTGTAGTTTTTTACTATTGAGATTTACATGAAATCTCACTCTTCTTTATGCTCAAATTAACACCATTAGGGGCTGAAAGTGCTCAATCAAAAGGCAAGAAAGTGGCCTAGCTTTAAGGAATGGTTTTATATGCTTATGTGAAATTTGTGAACATTATGTTACAGTATTGTAATGATTATAACTTTTGATGATTTGATGACTATTTGGAGGTATGTAACATAAGTGGAGAGTGATTTTTAAATAGTTTGAATTATGGTAGAAGCATGTCTTGAATTGCTATGATAGAATTATTCAAAGTTGACATTTCAAAAGGATGAATTTGACCTAAAATGGACCAATATTTGACTTCATGTGATTATGAGAAAATGGAAAAATTTGATCATGAAACTTGGTAGATCATTAGATCTCATTTTTAGCTTTAAAATGAGTGATAATTCATTAAAATTGAAGTTTTGTACAAAAAGTTATGTACATCTAAAGTTAAGCATAAATTTTGAAAAATTGACCATATAAATAGTACATATTGACATGTAAATTAGACACACATGAGCTGGACTCATAACCTGAAAATATGAACTCATAAAGATCTCTCTGAAAGCTTCAAATGAAATTTAAAACTATCTCATTTCGATTTTTTAGAATTAGTTATGATTTTTAAAATTGGGCTAATATTTAGGGTCATAATAAATAGTAAACCGAGAAAGTCCATATTAAAATTTAAATTTTTTCGACTTAAATACTTAATGAGTGATTCTACTTATTTCTATTTGATGTAAAAAGAGGTTATAAGTAAAGGTGTTACACTTTTCTTCTCTATTGTAATTTAACAGTTCTATAATATTTCTTATCCTGCAGACAACATAATCTTTCATTTGTAAATTACCAAAAAAAGTTATTAACCAATATAAACTCTAATAGAAACAGAAAGATAAAATTGAATGGTATGAAAAATAAAAAAGAGGAAAGCACATTATAAAACTTTGTGTGAAGTTAAAAATTAAGAGATTAAAATAAAATTGTGTAAAATTAAAAGATTAAAAGTGCACTTTTGCGGATAAATGAATAATATTTAAGAGAAGGAAACTTTGGATGAGAAAATACTCACATGGAGGTAATTAGAAGGAAATAGGGATGGATGAAGAGAATACTCATGCGAGATCCATTTTCCATCTTGATGATTTCCGCTTTTCTCAAACTGAAATCTCCTCATGAATCCAATAACCACACTCTGATACATATTTTTATTATTATTATCAGGATTGTTGATTATGATCTCTTTGGCAATAGCTTCTCCTTTCCAAGACCCTAATCCCACCTTCCTCTCTACGTTCTTAGCTCCAGCATTCTTCCTCTTCAGTTTTGTCTGATTTAACCACATATTTACTAAAACGTTCCCACTCATTTCCATAAAGATCACACTCTGCGATTACACCTTTAAAAGGTAACTGTAATGACTTTATTGTAAAGATAGTCTCTAATAAGTTCACTATCTTCTGGACAGAATCTCTACCCAGTTGGCATCTTATATGATGAACTCATTTTCTTATTCCTTAATGTAGTTCACAGTTTCCCTCTCGATTAAATTGCTTGATCGATCAATTCTTAATTTATGGATAAGAATCTGGCTCAATATACAAAGAAGATTAGATAAGATTAAATATAATTAATTGAGTTATTTAAATCATGCATATATCCAGCCAATTTTAATTCATCTGCTATCAATTGATTCATAGTATACCTGCTAACAGATCATGGGGGGAAAAAACCATACTCTCAATAAAATATTCGCAACTATTTGAGGCCAAAAAAATTTAATGATGGTGATTACACCTTTATAACTTCGTCTGCCTCCTATACTTTTAAGCTATCCTTCTACTGTTCTAGCTGTACTCTCGTAATTTATAAATAATCTTGAGTTGGGGACTTGGGGGCTTTTGGGATAAGATATTTTGAAAACCTCATGAATATTATTGAAATCAACAAAAAATATTGAAATATAATAAATTTTAGATATTATTTAATTAATATCCTTATATAATCTTAGGATATTGACTCGTTGTTATCTCTTTAGTTAACTGAAAAAGGGGGAGGGCTTAATAATTCTTTGATATATTATCTTCTTATATATTTTGTATTATTTTTTATAGCCCACAATATATCTTTTAAATTTTTTGAGGATAATCCTCAGATATGTTTAGAAAACAATCCTTCAAAAAAATCCCCTATCTTGTATATTTATTTTTCTCCTTAAAATTTCCAAGCATCCTAAGATAATTCCTGAAAATATTCCTCTCTCTTTCTCGATCGAATGATTTTATTTATTTTCATGTATATATATGTACATATTTAATTGGATTAAGGTGCAATTTTAATCCCCGATCTTATTTCTCAGGTGCAATTTTGTTACTGACTTTTTTAGTGTTGCAATTTTAACCGCAGTCTTTTTTTTTGGGTGAAATTTCACTCAAAGATCAAAGATAAAATTACACTAAAAAAAAAGATCAGGGACAAAATTACACCATTAAAAGATTAGTGGCAAAATTGTACTTAAAAAATAAGATCAGAGTCAAAATTACACATTGATCCTATTTAGTTTATATTCATTTATTTTTTATAATTATTATTTTTGATCCTTCATTCTACATAATCCGAACACTTTGTTCACAACAACTGGCTGTAAATGTACGTATTAAATTATCATATATATATATATATATATATTTATAATGTATAGTAATTTCTAAACACTCATCTATCAAGTAATGTTTTTATTTGATATTTATGACATAAAATTGTATTGTTAAATATTATAGCTCTATAAAAAGATTATTAATTTGATAAGCGTCAGTATTAAATAAAAAGGAATAATAAAATTTGAAAAGGATCAAGTTTCTGGATGATATGATGTGCGAGTCCATGAATATATTATATATACTTTTGGTGTGGCTCCAAAATGCAAATAATAAAAGAAAATACTCTTCTATTTAGATATAAAACTCATTTTATAGTGCAATTTGCATTAATCTTATATGTAGGATTGGGGGACCCATTTTTTTTCCCTTTTCCTATCATTGTGCCCTTGACCTTATTGATTGAAATTTTTTCCTTTTTGGCCTGATATTTATATAGACATTCTAAAGTTAAGGCTTTTAATAATAAGATATTTAGAAAATTTCACGAATAATGAGATCAATTAAATGGTTCCTAGTTGATTATTGATTGATTCTGAAATAAATCAGTTTTAAAATTTTTTATTTGAACTAAGTAAAATCTTAAAACTAATTAGCCTTTTCTTATATTTTTTTTAAAAAATTTCTACTGTAGCCATAAGTAATTTATAACTCATATATAATATTAATGAAGGTTACTACAAACTTTGATTTTTCAAGTTTGTTTTTATTTTAGTTTTAGTCTCTCAAATTTTAAATTATAAGTTTTGGTTCATTAAGTTTCTTTTCATTTAAACCATTGATCCTTGTAATATAATAAAAATTTTGATAACTTTGCCTCTTGAAAGACCAAAGCCTGTCATTTGAAACTTAAAGAACCTAATATATTAGCCCTATTAATGATATATATAAATATAATAAAGATTATGAGAATTCAAATTCCTTAGCAATAAATAATGATTCTATACGTAACAATATGTATGAAGAGGGTCCTATGACTAATACTAAAACTTTTTAAAAAATTTTAGGGTGTGAGAAAATTAGTCAGTATTATCCTAGATAATATGGGCTTAACCACAAAAAAAAAAATTATGAAATGGATATTTTAAATTCCATGCACATCAGGTCTGCATCAAGTGAGATTGGCTGGCGATCATAGACGAAAGGTGTGGAGTTGGAATGGACAACCAGGGGAGATTGTGTTTGTCTATTTATGGTGATAGAGACGTCACGAAGCTTTACCGTACAGAGAGCCCACGTCCTCATTGCCGGCCTCATCTGATTTTCTGACATTTTTTTTCTGCCCCTGTACTTTTTATTAATTACTATTTTACATATTTAATATAAAAACTAGTCAATTAATTTAAATATTTTTAAAAATTAATTGAGTGATTTATTTATAATAAATAAATATTATATTTTTAAAAATATTTCTAATATTATAAAAACTATCTTAAAAAATAAATAAATATGAAAAATAAGATAAATTAAAATTTTATATTTAAAATTAAAAAAATAAACGAATTCTTATAATAAAAAATATAATTTTTTATTTTTAATTCTTCACATAACCCCACACATTTCACTGGTTATAAAAATAAAAAAAAACATAACCCCACTTTTCATTGGGAAAGCAAAATTAAGAATTTGAGGTTTCCTTTTATAATAATCTATTTTGTGGGAAACAGTTTTCTTAAATCATTTTTTCTCTTTTTAAATGATCTATTCTAAAATAAGGATTAATTTATATCATCTTTAATTTTTAAAATTTCACATCTCTTTTTGGAATAAAAAATACTGTTCTAACATTTAAAACTTTTTTAAGCTGATCAAAATAAAATCAAATTTTAGAAATTAAAACCTTTACTTTCAAGTTTTGAGGCAAAAACAAAAACAAAATCCTATTTTAGAAACTAAAAATAATATTAACCTTTAAAACAACTATGTAAACATGAATTTAATATTTATCATATTTTTTAAAGAGATTGTTTGCCATTAATTTTAGATAAACCACGCTATATTAAATCACTAATAATGCAATTGTTGTACTTATCAACATAAAATTGTATCATGTATAAGCTATTACAGCCTAGTACGTCCATTTCTTATTATAACACTAGCTGACTAATTTAAAAATATTTAAAAATTTACTAAATTAATTAATTATAACGTATTATATAATCTTTTCAACACATTTATGTGTATTATTAGATTATATATTAGTTTATAAACAAAGTAAATTAATTTAAAAAAGATAAATATAAAATATTTCAGAGTAATAAAATAAATTTTTTAACCTTCTTAAATTAACTAACTAAATTTTATATTAGACATCGAAAATAACAGAAAGAAGACACTGGTTTCCAAGGTTGCCAACAAAACATACCTTCCGGCCTAAATATAAACATTGCACTGTTCACCTCAAAATTTGTACGACGTGCAAAAAGCGAATCCCGTTTCAGCAATAACCATATAATTCTCAATATCAATCCATACGTTGAATAGTTATGAATGATCAGTTTATAATTAATTTTATATTGGCAATACATCAGTATACAGTACATACATTAATTCTTTCTCTTTTTTTTTTCGTATGGAATATATCAAATAACCACCACTACAGCGGGTGAATGAAGCTACGGCACATTAAGGCCGAGCATTGGGCCCTTTTTATACATGACTTTGGAATTCAAGCACAACACCATTGGATCCATGAATATAATATATCTATATATATATATATATATATATATATATATGCTCATTTGGTCAATTTATGTAATCAATACCTACTTACTTACAGATTAAAAGCAAACTTAAATTCTTATGAAATAATGGGAAAAAAAACTCCTGCATTGGTTAAATTTCACCCGCAAGAATGATAACCTCAAGAGTATCTGGTTCTGCTCTATAGTGCCTCATCGTCTCCCCCCCCCCCCCCTTCCTTTTCTCATTTAAATAAAGACAATCTGCAACGCACCGACAGTAAATTCAAGTTAAACTTCTAAGAATACATGCCACAGATCCATATCTGATCCTTAATTTCAAACACACATTGATAAAGCTAGTCTCACATTCAATGCATGCAAGAATACATATTCTAAATACACTCTGTAAAGACAAGCTGAAGTTCACTTTTTTTTTTTTAAGAACAATTATTACCAATTTGAGATTACAAGTAGGATCAAACCTGCAACTACTTCTCATTTATAAGAAATTCTCATGACAATAGGTTCCAAGGCAATTGGCTTTGTGACTTAATGTTGACTGTTCAAACGAGACAATGGTCCACCGATTCCCTAGCTCCTCAGAAATATTTCAGGAGTAAAAAATTAATTTTGCACTTTAATTCTCCTCATTACTTATTGATTAACACACGCAATCCTCAATATTTGACAATTCAGGACAAAGATATATTCACTAATTATCATATGATTTCAATGCTCCTCCAAACTGTTAAAGATCTGACTGCCAAAATTTACTTTTGTTTTCAGATCTTCATTATTATGTTTCTATATAAAACCAAGCCATCTTGTAATCACAAGTCTATTCACTATACCAGCAATATCATGAGAAGTTAACAACAGAGTCTTGCATTTTCTTGGTATGCTTTGATTATCAGAAAGCTCCAGAATGGACAGTTAAGTCAGTTATACTCACCCCAATCTGAGAGAAGTGTCTGAACTATCATCATCGTATGGAGGATCAAATATGCTGCCAATGTTGGCTGACTCAGACGACTGACCTCCTTGTTCTTGTGAACGATTCCTCACCTAAACACAGACATTTCCCATCTTTTAAGACTCTTTTTCAAAACAAGTGATTTGAGAACTAGATTGGACCAGCTGGTTCAACCAGTGAAGTGGACCTTCCTTTGATTTAAAATGCTTTCAAAAGCTTTCACCCAATAGTCAGTCAAATTTGGTCAATGACTTTATGTATACAATTTAGATAAACTAATTCAATAATGATCCATTCAATTGAGGATCATCCATTAACAGGGCAATAAAATTTAAATCAATTTCTTAACTAGTTCAATGGTATCAACACTAGAAACACAGAAATTTGACGGTTTACAATGAAAAAACAGTTTAAAATTCCGATCACCTGCTTTAATCGCTGATTCTCTACCACCAATTGGATTCTCTGCACAGACAAAACGAGCAACATTTTCAGACAAGTGAGGGAACCTAAAAGCTAGATATGTAGCTTTAATACCTGCGGATTAAATATGAAGATACAAACACAGACAAGGAATACTCAATTCAATCCATAGATGTCTTAGACTTGTTATTCTTTAGTCCATAGTGCATATTTCAATGAATTTTTTTTTATTATATCAAATATTAAGTAGAAGAATCATGTAGATTTTTTTTTTCAAACCTTGTACGTTAATGATTCAAATTCTCCATGTATGAATGGATTAGGAAGGGTGGGAAAGGGAAAGAAAGTTCGACGATGATAATTCTGTTTTTTTTCCAAGCTTCAAGTTATAACTAAACAAAAATATATAAGATTTCAACAATTAAATTTGGAATGTGCTTGACCTTTCTCTTGAGCGCATCGATCTCTTTCAACATTAGGTCATCCTGCAAATCACAAAAAGAACCATCTATGCAGATTAGTTATAATAATTTCTGGATATCAGCAAAGTGGCCCCAATAAAACAATCGCCAAAGCTTTTCTTTATAGTGTGTTTGGAAGGAGCAGTTTAAGGGAGAAAATTTGTTTGAAGGCATTTGAGCGAGACCTTTGGATAATCCCTTCTTTATGTTGGCAGAAAATGGATTTTTGAATTATTCCAGCAATGTATGGGAGTAATTTTGTTTCAAAATTAAAAAAAGAAAAAAAAGAAGTAGAATTCTACCACAATAGGCCATTTTTCAATATATTCTTCTTTGTCAAATTTTTGAGGGACACTCTCATGAGAACGGATGCTCTTGAGTTAGTGAAATCGAACATATACCATACGGGTACTTTAATTTGCGTTCAACTTAGTCAACTGCACAAATTTTCAACGTAGCTAGGTGTAGGTAATAGAAATCTAAAATAGTTTCAAATGCAAAAAGTTTGGAAATGAAGCTTTACCCAAACTAGAATTTCCAAAAATAATAAACCCCACACTTCAAAATAAATATTGGAGTTCGATCCCTTAATTGTCATATCAAAAAAATGAATGTAAAAACCTACAAATAGCTTCCTAATTACTTTTCAAACTGAAAAGTAGGTCTAGGAAGATAGGTTCTTCCATAATAGACTCTTCTTGCTATTGACAAGTATATATGTCATTTCAAAACTCATATAATTGACAAGATAAGCTTCTCATGGTCCCAACATATAACAATGTTGAAAGTTGAGGGACTTATCTTCATGTTTTGAAGGTTTGAAAGACTGTGTACAAAAATGATCCAAAATTCATGGAGATTCTTCCTTCCTTCTTTCTTCTTTCCTTTTTTATTTTCTATTTTTCTTTTTTTCTTCAACGAAGATACATATACAGATAAATATGCAACATAGAAGTGAACAAGACAATTCAAACCTTTGCCCTGACAACACGTTTCAAACCTCCTTCTAATTGCCCTCAACAGCTTCTGTAATTCATTTATATTCAATCCTTCAAGCTCTTCTCCCTTCAACTGCCTTTCAATTACAAGACATAGTCATCCCTAGTAGTACAACATTGTAGGTCTATGCATAGCGAAGGCACCAAATAAAAGCTTCACTGTATATATATGTAATAGCACATAAATACATATATACGTACTTCAGTTCCTGAACCTTATTGGCTTCTTCCTTGCTGAGCTTGCTGAAAGTGGCCCTGTCATACTATGCATAACATTTATGATTCATTAATATTAAATTTCAGGTGAAGCAAAAGTGATAGATATATCCATATACACAATCTTGTTTCTCTCTCTCACTAAATTTTCCCTTCGCTTTTATTTATAGTTTCATTCCAAACTATATGTGAAGG